>NW_003546275.1:330494-377839 GCF_000090795.2 Amphimedon queenslandica | reverse complement strand
TGTATTGTATGATGTATTGATGTATTGATGTACAACCTAATGTATTGTATGATGTATTGATGTATTGATGTACAATCTAATGTATTGTATGATGTATTGATGTATTGATGTACAATCTAATGTATTGTATGATGTATTGATGTATTGATGTACAATCTAATGTATTGTATGATGTATTGATGTATTGATGTACAATCTAATGTATTGTATGATGTATTGATGTATTGATGTACAATCTAATGTATTGTATGATGTATTGATGTATTGATGTACAATCTAATGTATTGTATGATGTATTGATGTATTGATGTACAATCTAATGTATTGTATGATGTATTGATGTATTGATGTACAACCTAATGTATTGTATGATGTATTGATGTATTGATGTACAATCTAATGTATTGTATGATGTATTGATGTATTGATGTACAATCTAATGTATTGTATGATGTATTGATGTATTGATGTACAATCTAATGTATTGTATGATGTATTGATGTATTGATGTACAATCTAATGTATTGTATGATGTATTGATGTATTGATGTACAATCTAATGTATTGTATGATGTATTGATGTATTGATGTACAACCTAATGTATTGTATGATGTATTGATGTATTGATGTACAATCTAATGTATTGTATGATGTATTGATGTATTGATGTACAACCTAATGTATTGTATGATGTATTGATGTATTGATGTACAGTCTAATGTATTGTATGCCCTTTCTGATACTATAGTGCAATGACAATACACTAGGCATCATTTGTTAAAGTAAATCTCATAATTGAAAATGCCTAAATGATTGTAAAGCATTGAGAAGATTAATCTCATGGGAAACTGATTATTGTTGATAATAGAAGTACGATAGCATAGAAGCATTGTTATTATTAGTATGTTACTGCCCTATTTGTGTAGGGAGTATGATGATTTTAGCTATTACTGCTACTAGTAATGTTGTTTTTATTGAATTATGCTACTACAGCTAGTCTAACGTACCCTTCTTTGTAGTTACTATGGCTAAAGGAATTGGTAATGGATTTCCTATGGGTGCTGTTGTGACTACCCCAGGTAATCTAATAGTAAGACAGTGAAGCATGTAAATAATTATGTTTGCATGTACTTGTATGCAATACAGTCCAAAATTTGTTGTTTTAGCATTTTCTGTTTTGCTTACAAGTTCACAAAATATTTGTATTTATCATTTTTGTCAAGACAACACTGCAATTATTATATGTATGTGTATGTGTAGCCATTGCTAAGAGTCTAACTGGGGCACTTCATTTCAATACATTTGGCGGTAACCCAATGTCTTGTGCAGTTGGATCAGCTGTAGTTGATGTGAGTTTTCAAATGCCACATTCATAAATGTGCATATTATGCATAAGTGTGCTCTTTAAATTAATTGTCCCCCACCTTTCTTTCTCTCTCTCTCTTTCTCTTAAGGTTATTGATGAAGAAGAGTTACAAGCAAACTGCCATACAGTTGGTACCCTGTTACTGAAAGAGCTCGTGAAATTGAGGGACGACTTTGAAGTTGTTGGAGACATTAGAGGCAAAGGATTAATGACTGGATTGGAACTAGTGAAAGATAAAGTACCTGAAATAAACCACTTACTAATCAATCACTCCTCTCTATCTCTCTCTAGGCAAGCAGGGCTCCACTTCCTCCTGAAGAAGTATTTGAGATTTGGGACTTCATCAAAGATAATGGAGTCCTAATAGGAAGAGGAGGACTTTATGGAACAGTGAGCATTTATAACTTTTGTATATTGTAGAGCATGACTAGACTATCATTATTCTTAAATTGTTTATGTTTATTCTTTTATTCTCCAAACTGAAACTATTTTGTTGATTGTTTAATGAATAGATTTACTTACCTATGTATTTGTTATTAATGTCTATGTGTTTCTCTGTTGCAGTGTCTCCGTATCAAGCCACCAATGTGCATTACAGAGGATGATGTTCTCTTTGCTACTGGAGTTATGAGGAGAGCATTGGAAGCACACAAGAGCAATCACTCTTGAGAAAAAGAACAATTTTATAGCAATGAATCAATGAATAATTATAATTATTGATGGTGGTTATTAAAATAAATAACTAGTTAACTTAATTAATATAGCGTGTCAGCCAGCGATCCATCCAGCCCTTGTTCGTTGTCCTTTTGCAGTCTTGCTCTGCTCTACTTTTGAATAAACGTCCCTACACCATGTCTGACTGGTCATACCCTCTCTGCGGCTGTTTCAGCGACTGCACAACCTGTAAGCACAACACTGATACCGTTATCTGTCCTGCAGCTGTTATATATAATATATATATACCGATTAGTGTTACTGATTTACTGTTTCCATTCCCTCTCACTACAGGTCTCCTCGCTTGGTGCTGCCCTTGTATTCTTGTCGGTAGAAATGCTGAAGCCGTTGGCGAAGACAAGACCTTGTGCTGCCTCGGCGCCCTGGCCGCCCTTTATTTCTTCGTTCCAGGCTACATCATCATTAGGACAATGCTGAGGAACAAAGTCAGAGAGTCCAAGGGAATCGAGGTATATAAGAACTTTGATACTTGTTCCTTCAAATCACGCAACTCTCTCTCCCTCTCTCTCTTTATAGGGTAGCATACTGACTGACTGTTTATGCGTTTACTTCTGTGATATTTGTGCTCATGTGCAAGAAACAAGGGTAAGATCAAGTCTACTGTATTGATCAATGGGTATTTTTCTCTCACTTTTAGGAGTTGGAAGCTCCAGGCAAACAGTCGATTGTCCGTGAATAAGTACAATCCATAATTATAAGTACATTACAAACACTACTAAGTGCGATCAATAATAATTATTGATAATGAATTTATTAATAATGAATTTATTAATAATACGGTGTTTATTAAAATTAATAACTAGACTGATACATGTAATTAACGTTGCGTGCATGCAGTCAGCATCATGCAGCAGCTCTAGCTAGTTCTGTTCTACTTGTCCCTACACCATGTCTGACTAGTCATACCCTCTCTTTGGCTGCTTCAGCGACTGCACAGTACAGATACTATTATTTGTCCTGCAGCTCTTAGTACCGATTTCCTGTCACTGCAGGTCCCCTCGCTTGGTGCGAGGCTGTCCTTGCAGGGGCGTAGCTGAGGTAGGGCCTGAGGGGGCCTGGGCCCTACCATCAAAGTGGCCTTATAATTATATTCATTGAAATTATAACCCAAAAGATTATATTCATTGTTCTTACAATAACAAAAGGGGATGGCTACTCTTTTTAAAGCTCTATACAATGATAATTTCACTCTGATTTCGCTCAGCTTGCAGGAAAATGCCTCCATTTTTTACGTAAAAGGGGTGTGGCCAAAATCGCGGCGCGCTTCACACACCATTTTGTCCTCTTGCCCTACCGTCACCCAAGGTCCAGCTACGCCCCTGTGTCCTTGTATTCTTGTCTGGAGAAATGCTGAAGCCATTGGCGAAGACAAGACCCTGTGCTGCCTTGGCGCCCGGTTTGTTTTTATCACTTTTAGGAGTTGGAAGCTCCAGGCAAACAGTTGATTGTCCGTGAATAAGGGCATCGAAATAAACTGATTAACATTCTTTTACTTAAAAAACAATTATAATTATATATATGCTAGGCCACCAAACATTATTGCATATAATCAATATCTTGTAAGTCTTTTTTAATTGTCACCTTTGTGTGTAAGTAGATTTTGTTAATTAATATTATTGCAACTATCACATGCACATGCTATGCATGAATAATGAAGCGTCTTGTTATTATATGTATCATGTGCTAGCCATGTGCAGCAGATCACTACATGAATGACATTATCGTCAAAAATCAGCAAAACAATTTAATCGCCTTAAGTATGCTTTTAATAATTTTAACAATTAAAAATAACACTATAAGATGTCTTGTCTATAAATGATAATGTCTAAAATTTAATAGCTAGTATGCCATAATAATAAACCCTAAACTATTTCATCTATTAATGTGTGTGTGTGTACGTATGGGACCAGAGTCTTAGTTCTATGCTTCAGTACTGTTATATGCTGAGTAAGTAACTGCATAATTGTAACACTGACCATCATGAAGTTTCTAAAAAGAGAAAGCAAGAAAGAATAAAATATTAATTTTTTACACTTGAAAGTGTAAACAAGGTGTCATTGGGTAATGAATACTTACAGAAATTCCTACGCAGTTTCTCTGACACGCGTTAATGTAAGTATTCCCATCAAGTCCACACTCGTAGCTAACAGTATTATCACAATTGCAAGGAGTGCGGCAGACACCATAGAGATGGAAGGTACTTGATGAGAGTGGAATTTGCTTAGCAAAAGCAGTTGAAAAATCAGGTACACAAGTTTGCGTTGGAGAACACCTAGATAAAGAAAGATTGATTGAATTGGGGTGTTTGGTTATGTGTATACTATATTACTAAGATACTCAGCATACTAAGGTTATGCCAAGAACATCTGCCAAAATAATTATGCTGAAGGCAATATAGCTATGTAATTACATATTACACTGGAAATACCATTATTCAGCCACATAACAGAATTAAAAAGCTAGCTAATTGAATTACTTGAAATCATTATTATCTCCTACAATGCATCTCTGACCAGTAATCACATAAGGCAGACAGTAATGAGAGCTTGGTGTCTCGAGATTAAGAGACCCATCACCATCAAATGCATCACGATGCAACTGCTCAACATTGTCGTATTGGAAAGGACCAGTTCCAACGAAAAGGTCTCTGATAGATCCCTTGAATTGGAACCTTCTAGTACCTGGCCTGCCACCCACATAGAGTATATTGTACTAAAAATTAAAAAAGAATACATCTGATATTTTAAAGCTATGTAAGTTAATTTTAGCAAATTATGTCACATTTTTGGTCTTTATGCAATTCATCACAACTTCCTGTCTATATTAAGTCTTTTCATGTTCTCCTTAAAAATGATAATACTAAGTATGGCAGGTGCTAGGCTGTGAACACATCTCTTGAGATCTCACTACAATATTCATTAAATTAAGTAAAACTAATTCATAGCCACCTGCACAGTAAACAAAGACAACCGCCTTCAATGCAATACCACCCACCCATCACATCCAATGAACTAACACAATAGGCTATGATAATATAATAATACTATCAATAATTCTATACTACTACTGTACTACTAGTAGTTAAATACAATACAGGAATAAATACAAGTCATAAGGTTAGTTGCTACAACTATGGACAACAAAAGCTACAATCATCACACAAACAACGAGTGAATTGTATGCAAACATATAATGTCAATAATAGAAATGCTTCACATAACTCTGTACCTATAAATCACTATAAACATAACTATAACTTCACATAACTTCATATGCTTCACTTCTATAGTAACTGCTACTATGCATGATATTCATTGTTTACTTACATCAGGTCTGAAGGTTGGTGTGGCTGGCAATGGACTCTGGTGTCCTCTTAATACTCCATCAATATAAAGAGATGCACTGTTAGCCGAACTATCAATCACTGCTGTGATTGAGTGCTCATTTCCATCAGCAACATTGATATTATAAAAGAATATAATATCGCGGAAACCATGACCTTTATCATCAGATCCATATGCCAACCAGACAGTACTCTTTGTGCTACGTAGATAAAGACCAAAGTCCCTCATCCTATCATTCAGACCCTTTCCAACCACATATCCATCATTGCCGGAATCTTGATGCACGACGGCAAATATGGTGAGGTCTGAGACAAGGTCTGGGACTTTGCGAACTGATAGAATGTTTGTTGTGTTTAAAGTGGCAAAGTTTTCTCCAGAAAAGAGCATAGTATTCTCTTGTAAAAACACTTTCTGTCCAGGCAATGCTTCGTTGGAGTTTTGATAATAATTACCATTATCATTAGGTATTGTACCACTACTGCAATAGTAGTTAGGCTGACATGTTGAATCTGACGTACAGGCTAAAAAATAATATCATTATAATTCACATTTTACTAGTAATTAGTATAACATACAAATTGGTGCTGGTTGACAAGTATATTGATAGTTAACATCAGGCAGACATCTAGCATTTGAACTACACCTTTAAAATAAAAATTGAAAGATTAGCCATCAACTTAATCAATATCTACATACTAATCCTATTTTCTCTCTCAATTTCCCTCACTTTCTCTCTCTCTTTCTTACTTGCTCATTGATGATTGACAAAAAGCCGAAGGAGCAACAGTAGGAGCTGGACAAGTAGCTCCAATCTCTAGATAAGGAGTACACTCACCAGATGGACTGACTAGTTCATTATAGTCACTGTTTAATTGTGATACAAATGTGGAGTTGAGTGCTTCTTTAAAGAAAACAACTTGATGTACTGTACCAATGAAACGGAAATAGCGAGGCAATCGGGCACCAATAAACATTGTAGGAGGAGTAGAAGCAACCTAAACAATAATGATAAAATATAAATGTGAATACTACAAAGACCATATCATTCTATTTATATTGTGCATACTATATACACTACATTGACATTATCAGAGTATTAATGTTAAAATTTTGTTAATGCCCTCTGTTTAACTTCTTTTTAGTATGTACAAAGAAATCTAATACAATACTTGACCCACAATGTTTGGAGTTATTGTATTACACTGCACACTGTATCAGATATCTGAGCAGTGATGGGTGTTACTGCATGTGTGTGTGTATGTGAGAAGGGGGTGGAACAAGAAGCTTTTAACTACGAGTGTGTGTGTGCATTTGATCAGTCTCTTGTGTATTGTATTTCCCATTAAGGTATTCATAATCATGACTTACCCCATAACTGAAGTCAGGGTTTGCTAGTGTTCTTACGCCCTCAGATAACAACGATCCATCAAAATAGAAATTAGCAATTTTAGTTGCTTGATTGTATGATATGACAAGTTGATGCACTTCATTACTGCTCCAAGTCAACGATATGCTAAAGTTCCTTGAGACACCAGCTGTATCAGTGTAATAGAACCACAGCCTTGAGCTGTTGTGGTCAAGGAAAACGGCAAAGTTTCTCGAGGTACTGGAGGTTCCATAAAAAACAAGGTAGCCACGATTAGTAGCATTCTGACTAAAGACAGCATAGAGAGAGAAGTCGTTGCTAAACGATGGAAATTTTGACTCTTCCACATTTACAAATGAGACACCTCTTAGATTAACTGACTCTGTTATCAGAGAAGAGTGCGATGGGTAACTATCTGAGCTACACTGATAGTAGCAATAGCTTGAATCAGGACAATCACTATCACTAGTGCATGTAGCATTGAACATTGTTTCACAGTTTGAGCCAGAGAAATTTTCGGGACATTCGCATGTGTATGAGGAGCCATTACCAGGGACACACTCACCACCATTTTGACAAGGATTAGGAGAACATGGTACAGGGATAGTACAGTTATCACCTTCAAAAGACTCGAGACATGAGCAAGTGTAATTTAATCCGGGTCCATCTGTACATGTGCCTCCATTTTGACAAGGATTGGTTAGTGTACATACAGAATCATCTGTTTCACATGAGTCTCCGCTGTACCCAGAAGGACAATCACAACTGATGACATTATCAACAACAGAGCATGTACCGCCATTGAGACACGATACACCATCCACACATTCAGTAATGTTACACCTATCACCAGAGAAACCAGAAGGACAGGAGCATATTCTGTTAGGACCAACAACACTACAGTTGCCACTATTGTTACAATAGCCTTCGTAACAAAGTGGAGTTTGACAGTATTGACCAGTGTAATCCTCTTTACATGTACAATTGAAACCACATCCTACTAGCTCATTACATACTCCGTTTTTGCTACAAGAGTTTGGCCCACAGAAAATCATATCTGTTTCACAACGATCACCAATAAAGCAGTTAGTGCAAGTGCATTCTACTTCTGATCCAACAACATCACAAGTACCATACTGACCACAGTAGTTGTCTGGACAGAACAGTGTCTCACACCTGTCTCCTTTGTATGTTTCAGGACAATTGCATTCATAATCTGGCCCAATACCTTCAATACATGTACCACCGTTTTGACAGGTACTTCCTGTACAATAATCAATATCAGTTCCACAATGATCGCCAGCAAAACCTTCAGGACATTCACAACTCACAGATGTACCGTAGCCCTCTACACATGTGCCATTATTTTGACAGGTACTTCCTGTACAATAATCATCAATATCAGTTTCACAACTAACACCAGTAAAACCTTCAGGACATTCACAGCTCACAGATGTGCCGTAGCCCTCTACACATGTACCATCATTTTGACAGGTACTTCCTGTACAATATTCAATATCAGTTTCACAACGACTCCCAGTAAAACCTTCAGGACATTCACAACTCACAGATATGCCGTGACCCTCAACACAAGTACCACCATTTTGACAATGAGTCTCATTACAAAACAATCCATCCATGCTACAGTTGGTACCGTTAAAGCCTAGATCACACACACATGTATAATTCAGGCCTACTCCATCTGTACAGGTACCATGGACACAAGCGAAAGGTTCCTCGCATACATTGGTGTCATTTTCACAGTCGTCACCATAAAAACCTAAATCACAGTCACAAGAGTAGCTGAGCCCGGGACCATCAGTACAGGTACCACGTCCATTGCAGGAGGAAGAGTCACAAACATCAACATCAGTCTCACAGAAATCACCAGTGTAGCCAGGATTACATTCACACACAGCCATATTGCTATTAACGACACAGTTACCATTAGAGCCACAGTAACCTTGAGGACAGAATGCTATAGCACAAGTAGGCCCAGTGTAGGTATTGGTACAGTTACATGTAATGTTCGCTCCGTATCCTTCTATACATGTACCATTGTGCTGACAATAAGTGTTAGTACAGTAATCTATATCAATGTTACATGTATCTCCTGTGAAACCTTCAGTACAATTACACGATGTGTTTAGACCAGGTCCCTCTACACACAGGCCTCCATTAGAACAGGACGAAGGCTCACAGTAGTCATTATCTATTTCACAATTTGAGCCACTGTATCCAGAATCACAGCTACAGGTGTAGTTATCTCCAATACCTTCAGAGCAGGTCCCGTGAATACATTTCGTAGGAGGTTGATCACAAACATCATCATCATTCTCACACATATCCCCAGAGAACCCACTGGGACACAGGCACATTGTATCAGTAGAACCAGCAATCTCTCTACAGGAGCCGCCATTCATACAAATATCCAAATTACAGAAGAGAAGTTGGACATCACAACGTGGGCCAGTGTAATCGACAATACAGTCACAACTGATGTTAGTTCCAAAACCTTCTACACATGTACCATTGACACAGTAAGTATTGGTACAATAGTCAAGATCATTCTCACAATTAGTACCATTGAATCCTTCAATACATTCACAATTGTAGGCTAAGCCAGGCCCATCAACACAGGCAGCTCCATTCATACAGGGAGAAGCCTCATTACAATAGCTAATATCAGTAGTGCAGTTAACATCAGTGTAGCCTGGTAGACATGAGCATGTATAGTTTAATCCTGCTCCATCAGTGCAGCTACCACCATTCAGACAAGGGCCTGAGCATGTGGGGCATGGCATACAAACACTTACATCATTCATGCAATCCTGACCGTAATACCCAGGAGGACAGTCACAGGTGTAGTCTAGGCCTTCTCCATCTTCACATGTTCCTCCATTTTGACATGGTGAGGTTTCTTCGCAAATGCTTATATCAACTGTACAGTTGGTGTCAGTATAGCCAGGAGCACAGTCACACTCATACAATAGGCCCTCACCATCAGTGCAATTACCATCATTATCACAAGGTTCTTCAGTACTACAGACACTAACATCAACAGTACAGTTAGTGCCTTCATAGCCTGGGGAACAATGACATGTGTAATGAAACCCTGGACCATCTTCACAGGTTCCTTCATTTTGACAAGGCATCATAACACTGCATACTGAGTGATCGGTTGAGCAGTTGACTCCATAGAAACCAGGAGGACAGCTACACTCATAATCCAGTCCTTCATAATCTGTGCAGGTACCGCCATTTTGACACGGAGACTGAGTCTGGCAGACGTCAATATCTTGATCACATAGATCACCTTCAAATCCAGGGAAACACTGACAAGTGAATCTCTCAATACCATCAATGCAAGTACCATTGACACAGTCATCATGATCACAATCATCAATGGTTACATTGCAGAGTCTTCCTGTTGTATCTGGAGCACAGAAACAGCTAAAAGTACCAGGCTGATCCATACAGGTAGAGCCAGGGGCACAAGGCATTCCCTCACAGTCATTGATAACAGTCTCACAATGATCACCAGTGTAATCCAATAGACAGACACACTGGTAGCTTCCTGGAGTGTTGATGCATGAGGCTCCATTTTGACACGGGTCACTAGCACACTCATCGATGTCCACGCTGCAGTTGACTCCAGTGAAACCAGAGGAACAGGAACAAGAGTAACCGACTGCTTCAATATTGGTACATGTTCCATTGATGCAAGGATCTGGTGAACAAAAGTCTACTATCTCAGCACAGGTTGGACCATCATAGCCAAAAGCACAGGAACACTCAAATCCATTAATCCTGTCAGTGCATATCCCACTGTTGTTACAAGGGTTAGGATCACAATCATCAATATCAGTACCACAACTAGGATCAGTATAACCAGGACGACAATGACAAATGTGTGTGCCATTGCCATCAATACAATGTAAGTATCCAGTAATATCACATGGATTAGGATTGCAAGAGTTTATCTCAGTGCTACAGTTTGTTCCAGTCCAGTCCTCAAAGCAACTGCAAGAGTATCCAGCCACAGCATCAGTACATATACCATTAGCACAAGGATCAGGATCACATTCATCAATATTAATGGCACAGTGGTCTCCAGTGTAGCCAGGCTGACACTCACAAGTATAACCAACAGCTAGTGTACTAATGCAGTCTCCATTACCACAATCAACTCCTTCACAATAATCTATCACTACATTACATGTGTCTCCAGTGTATCCTGGGTCACAACTGCATGAGAAACTATTAGGAGGTACATTAGTACAGTTCCCATTGGCACAGGGTGAGCTATCACAAGGGTCAAGAACAAATGTTGTATTACAGTCAGACCCAGTGAAGCCTGGATCACACATACAGACTCCATTAGAACAGGTACCATTTGGACCACAGATGACACCAGCACATGGATCTATTTAATACAATTATGTTTAGCAAAATAATAGTCATAACTTACCAATGATTTGGATGTTAACTGGATAATAAACAAATCTAAATGGGTTTTGATGTATAGCTCTAATATTAGTACTGTAACTGCCATATGTTAGTTCCTCATCATCAATTGTAAGCCCAGCATAAACTGAATGAATATAATTTGCTGGTGGGTTTAGAGGTAGAACATGGCTAAAACCCGATACAGTAGGTTCACTAAACTCAATTATATGAGTTTCACGAAAACCAGCAACTGTTCCAGTAGCATTACTTTCAATAAAAATTACAATAGAGAAGAGATATGTTCCTTGAGGCACAGGAACATTTGGAGTTGTATACATAATGTTGTAGCAAGTTCTATCAAGTTGAAAACCATAACCGGGTTGTACTAACAAAGTGAAATACTACAAATGGTATTTTATATAATTATCCACTTACATGACTGACACTGTTGTTCTGCACAATTATAAAACATTTCTCCATCACAATCTATTAACAGAAGAATTAAATGAGTAAAATGATAGATTATTTTACCTTGGGCATCAATTGAGTGGATTAAGCTAAACAGCAGAATTAGTAAACTACAAACCATTACTTCTTTCCACCTCCCCATTCTAATATATACAAGATGACATATAGAATTAATGAAGCATTAATCTAACCTGTTGCTTATGATGTTACACAAGCTAAAGCAGCTTCTTTACAAAACTCTATTATGTAAATGATATATATATTATGTGTGTGTCTAAAATTGTATTATTCACGATGTAATATGATCAACTTGTTTGTCAGTAATAGGTCTCACTTCAAGACTCATGAATACAGTCTTCCAATTATGGGCTGATACAGGTTCAGTAGTATATTGGGCATGATAAGCTCATGCTGTGTTTATTGATTGAGTGCAATTACTTAGACATAATGTAGATCTAATAGTCCAATAGTAAGTCTAAGAAAGGTTGCATAATTGATGTGAGCAATTAGATAAACATTCATTACTGTAAATTGCTGCATGTGCAACTGCTTAATGTGCTAATTGTGCTTATAATAACTAAATAAAAATGGAGGAGAAGGTGGAAGAGTGCTTATCATGGAAATACCTCCCCCTAAAGCTAGAACTACAAGACATCACTAAAACGTTCATAGAAGTCATAATGCCAGTCATTAAACCATCCTGGAGTACCGAGCACCTCCAGACACTACACTGCTGCCAAGACCTCGGGGTATCAAACGATCTACTAATCTGCTTCTATCAAGAAGGATCCAACAAGGAAGAACCAGGTAACGTAGTGGTCCTAAGAGTCAATGGAGGACACACTCACCTCTTTATTGACAGAGAACAAGAAGCCATTACTCTACAAGTAGCTCATAAACTCACTGGACAGAATCCTCCATTATACCTTCAATTAACCAATGGGCTGTGCTATGGGTATGTTCCCGGTCGACCGCTTGATGGCAGTGACATTATAAACCAACACATAATGAGGAGCACTGCCTCGGCCATCGCACAATTTCACACACTCATGAAACTACCAAGTCGTTTCCACGGCGACACATCAATAATACCATCAACATACAAAAAGTATTATCACCTCATTCCGACCCGTTTCCATGACGATGAAACAAACGAGAAAGTCTTTGCGACATTTGAATCGAAAGAGAGTCTAAAAAGAGAAATGAAAGAGATGGTGAGAGTAATGAATACGTTTAAGTCACCACTAGCTTATTGTCATAACGACTTACAGTATGGTAACATTATTTACAACAAGAGAACTGGCAACTGTATACTCATTGATCACGAGTATGGAGGAGTCAACTACACTTGCTGTGACCTGGGGGACTTCTTTGGAGAGATGGCTGGACTGAACATGCCTGACTATAGCAAGTATCCTAATGAGGTGACACAGAAATGGTTCATTAGAATGTACCTTGAAGAAAGGAATAAACACAAAGGTAACAATTAGAATTAATGTGCTATTGTATGCTAAATACTAGCATGATAATGTTCCTCGTTGCATGTATAATAATTGATTTTAATACTTAGGTATGTTACATGAAGGGGTTAATGAGGAAGAGGTGTGTCAGTTATACTGTGAGTCCAATAAAGGCTGTCTAGTGATGCATTTGCTCTGGGTCTTGTGGAGTTTGGTGCAGGCTCACCTAACTGGTCTGACTGGTTTCGATTACCTTGAATATGCAAGGCTGAGATACGCCCACTACAAGGAGTTGAAGAAAAGAATGAATGGAACATTGACGATTAAATGAGCAGAATCACAAAATTTTAGACTAATAATTATTGTTATTATTATTGTTGTTGTTATTATAATGTATTATACAAGAATAAATAAATTTTTCCTTTTAAAGCTAAGAGCTCTTTAATCCCAGTGCAATACATGCTGTCTCAGCTGCTGATTGTTCCGCTAGCTTCTTTGTAGTACACTCAATCCCTTTAAAGGTCACTTGTCTTGATCCATGGCTTACAGTACAAGTTAAACTGCATACAAACTTCCCATTCCCGACCCCCACTGTACTGTACTGTGGCATTGGGTACTTGTTCTTCTGATAATACTCTTGGAGTATATTCTTGTATGATACATTACTCTGTACTGAAGGCAGTGAAGGCTCAGCATCTCTAATAACACCATGAGACACTAGAGCTTCTCTTGCTGCTAAATTGAGTGCTCGCTTTTTATTTTTGTCTGGAGGCGATCGATACTCAACACCATCTAGTGTTACAATCCCAATATACCCTAGGCTGTTCTCTGGGTATTCTGTTGTGAAAAGAGGTAAGGGAAGTCTCTGTTTTTGAACATAGTCATTGAGCACTTGTTTATAATACATTTCAACTGTTCCTCCTCCTCCTGTTTCCTCTGTAGGAACAGAGGGAGAGTGAGAGGGTACAGAGACAGGGAAAGAGTGAGATGGGACAATGTTCAATGAAGTGACTCCTTGATTATTAGAAGCTTGAGGAATAGAAGATGAAGCCATTAAAGATGGGGAGGAAGAATTAAGGGGAGGTTTAAATTGTTCAGTAGGACTCTCGGCATTGTTCCTTTTCTTCTTTGCATTGTTTCTAGTTGGAAGTGGGAGAGAAGCAGGAAATGTAGGAATAGTCAGTAAAGAAGTAGGAGAAGGTAATGTAACAGGAGGAAGAGGAGGAGGAGCAGTAGAACCAGGTGGGACAACAGATGAATGAGTAGAAGGAATTGATGAAATGGGTTTTGAGGTGACATTTACAGTAGGAGTGATTGTGGATGCATTTGGTTTACTAGCAATAGATTGCTGATGATTAGACAGTACAGGTTTACTAGTATTAGCTGCTTGAATAAAAGCATCAGGAGTCAACAATACACCTTGATTCCAGGAAACAGAAACAATTGAGTTATCACTAACTGGAGTATCCATAGATCCATCCAACTGAACTCGCTGATTATGTACAAAAGTTCCATCATTACCACCTCTTGATATTAGCAAACCTTCTGATGATGAATTAACAGGAGGACTGTTATCTTTATATTGATGGTGAGCAGTAGCTCCTACTACTGGATGAGATCCTACACTAGTAGGAGCTAGTACCGGTTGAGTATAATAAGGTACTGGGCCAGGATTATTTGGCAAATGTGTGTTATTAGTAGGAAGAGGTTGCTGTATGTAATGAAGTGCAGGCATTACTGGTGGCATTTGGCCAGCAGCTGCTTGTCTCAGAAACTCTTCAACTCTCAATTCTTTCATTGCTAGCATGTTAACGGAATGTTTTGCTTCATCAAAGCTTGGGTGCTCATTAGGATCAGCGTATTCTTTATCACCGATCCTTACCATAGCATTGTGTCTATTGCTGCCATTGTTTGATACTTTGTGCCAAATTGGGATTTGGTTTAAATGACAATAACGTATTAATAGTTGATTCACTCTCTCGTAGTCAGATTTTAAGCCAGTTGGAACAGCAGTACATGGTACTGTGGCTTTCACAGGTGATGGAATTTGAGGCATCGCTCCAAAATTTTTATTGGGTGAAGGAGGAAAATATTGAGCAGGAGTCGGACCAAAATTTTGATTAGCTTTTGCTGCAAAATCTTCAGTTTTATCGATTGCTTCAGATACCTGGCCCGATTTTGGATCGACAGGATCACGTGACCTAAGTTCCCTAAGTGCAACTGATGCCACATCGTTTTCAGCTGATTTCTTGGTTGGATGAGACCCCGAGGACCTGAACAGAATGTTACCACACCTCAGGGAACTGACGAATCCGTTTCTAGTCTGCCTGGTATCGTATCCTTCCATAGGAATCTTGTTCATCTGGCAATAGTCGTTTAACTCAGTTTTCTTGAACGCCATTTTGTTTTATATGGGCGTGACTTTAGATATGCATGTGCTTTCAAAAAATTTGCGGACTATCATACACTTTTTAGTGATAGCCTAATTTATTTTTGTAGAGCAATTGTGCACGTGTGTGGGACTGTGGGGGAAAATGGCCAAGCGGCAATACGAGTCCTTGTTGCTATTCACACTGGGTGCATACGGAGACCAGAGTGGTGGTGGTGGTGGAGGAGAGGATAAGGAGGTATGCCTGCTAGCCTGGCAGGTACTAGATATAGCCAACATGCAGGTCGGGCATTAATTAGAACATTATATGTCCTTATAAATGCATTATCATTATAGTTAGCTAGTGATGTTGGTCAGTTGGTTGTGTGTCCCGATAGTTCGGGGTCTGGTTACACGAGTAAGGGACAGAACAGTGAAGACGGTATCCCTTTATCAACTGCTCTTGAGAAAGTAAACCAATTTATGTTGTACAAATTGACATGATGTTACATGTACACATAAGTGAATACACTTAATGTACATGTATCCCCTCTATCTCTTTCTTTAAGATTGAAGCTGTATTTTCAGAGCAGTCTAATTGCTGTCTTGCTACTAACGGGTCAATTGCATTACGTCAGATTCTAGTGCCAGAGATAAATAGGAAACTCCAGGAGCCTCTTCCCTCTTTTCTCTCTCAGTTCTTTGACCTACAGAAAGAGCTAGCCAAGAGATCAAACAACGAGTTCCAACCTCACAACCTTGTGGAGCTTTGTGAATGTAAGCATATGTCAACTTTATTGAATTTTATGGTTACTCTACTCTACTACTGTTATATTTAACATTTTAAGTTAAACTATCATTTTATCTAAGGTCTTGGAGTTGATTGCCCTCCCAATGATGTGTCAGGTGCTGAAGAGATTCCAATAATGGCTAAAGCAGCTCAGAAGATGCTAGTACAAGGTAGCCTAACCTATTCAATATCTTCACCTCTATCTATCTCTCACATAAGGTCATGTTTTTGAGTCGCCCGAGACAGTTCAGCAAAGTTATTCTCATACCAATCAAGTCAAGTGAGTGTGGGCAGTTTTGTTTTTTTTTTTTTTAATTTGGTGGATTTATCTCTTCTCTTTTGTTCTCATGCAGTCCTGATAATGTGTGTGATGGTTGTGTTGTGAGGCTGAGGGGTCTCCCTTTCTCTGCTGATCATAATGACATTGCTTTATTCTTGTCTGGACTCAATATCATCCCGTAAATAATTAATAAATGTAACTCTTCATTTTTAATACCTGTCTTTGTTTCTGTTTGCAGTGGTGGAGTGGTTTTTAGTATTAATCCTGTCGGAAGGAGAACTGGTGAAGCCATTGTTGTCCTTGAGGGTGAGGATCAGGCACAATTTGCCCTTCAAAGGGACAGACATTACCTACACCAAAGATACGTTGAGGTATGGTTCAAAATGCATGTTTTATGATAATTATTTTACATCCTTTATTTGTTTTTATGTTATTGCTTGTTCTTTATAATGTGCATTAGGTTTATGAAGCCAGCCCTGATAATTTCTTTCAATTCTGTAAGTACAAGTACATGTAATATTAACGATTCACTGTCATTTTGATCACCTCTTCATATCACAGGTGATACCACTGGATCCAGTGAGAAGGTATTCACAGTTCGTATGCAAGGATTACCTTATAGAGCTACCGAGTCTGACATTGTAAGCCTAGTGCCTTGTTTTTTTCTTCACTTTCTAGTTTACTTGTTTCTATTTTTCTTTCTTTTTAGATGGAGTTCTTTCAACCAGAGGCTCCGGTCAGTAATGAAGCTGACGGTATATTAATTGTTCGTTATCCTGATGGTAAAGCTTCTGGTGATGCTTTTGCTGTCTTCTCATCCGAGGCTCACGTGGAGGAGGCTCTCAAGAAACACCGCAACAACTTAATGGGCAGATACATTGAAGTGTTTCATAGCTCACTCAAGGAATTCTTAGTGGTAAGAGTGTGTTGCAATTTTTGCTTGTTACAGATTTTGTGACAGTGGAACAAATGGGTTTTTGCTTGTCATTGATTTCGTGACAATGAAACTAATGGGTTTTTGCTTGTCATGGATTTCGTGACAATAGAACAAATGGGTTTTGCTTGTCAGATTTTGTGACAATGTAGAAATTTTGAGCTGGTTCTGATCAAAAATAATGTTTAAAGTTAGAGCTACTGTTATCTTATTTACTCCTCACTCTGTAGGTTCTGAATAAGTCAGGGACTCCAGAGCAACTTGACAGGTTTGCTTACCTCAATACCGAGTCTGGAGGAGGAGGAGGAGGTGGTAGGGGAGGAGGAGGAGGAGGGAGTGGTGGTGCATCAAAGAGAGGAGGATCAGAAAAGAACTGTGTTAAACTGAGAGGACTCCCTTGGGAAGCAACACCTGAAGACGTCATCAGTTTCTTTGGCGACTTGAACAGAAGCATTGAGCAGCAGGGAATTCACATGGTGTTGAATGCTCAGGTAAAGATAAATCAATCTCACATTTTAATCAGAAATTTTGTATGGTAACTGCACATCATCATTCTTTACATTAGAGTATTTATTTCTGTATGCTTTGTATTATTATTTATTTATTTTTATAGAGTCGTCCAACTGGTGATTGTTTTGTTCAAATGACATCAGTGGATGCAGCTACCAGAGCTGCCAACGAACTGCATAGGCAAAACATTGGTCGTCGCTACATTGAAGTTTTTCAAGTATGCGAGCTATTTATTTCTGCTGACGAATGTTCACCTAATCACTCGATCCTTAGGTTTCTGGTAATGACGTGACGTATGCTTTAATGGATACCGGAGGTGGTAGCCGCCCTGGTGGTGGCCACGCCTATTATGGAGGAGGTGGAGGAAATAAAAGAAAGAAGGTTTCAAGTGCCGTCGTCAAAGCACGTGGACTACCTTTTAATACTAAAGAGTATGACCTTGTGGACTTCTTTGCTGATTTCAATGTGAGTATATTATATATCAAAATATGTGTGTAGATTGTATTTGTGTAATTGTAGTATCAATAGGCAATACATGTACATGTATACAATAGTGTACAATACAATCCTAATCTTATTAATATTTCCGTCTTATTAATATTCCATCCATCACTCCAGGTTGATGAGAGTGATATTGAACTCATATACAATCATAATGGTAGATCAACTGGGGTTGCTTACATCAACTTCCAATCTCTTAATGATGCCCGTCAAGCCGTCAGGGACCTCAATCATAAATACATTGGCCATCGTTATATAGAGCTCTCCCTCAATCAATAGTGCCCTCTTCCATTCCCCTCCTACAGCAGCTGCACTGTAACTCTACTAGTTATGTTTTTATGTTTTTTTTTGTCTTGAGATTCCCCCCCCCCTTCTTTATCCTTGTGGATAATTATTGTTTTGTAATTTTTAGGTTGTAAAGAATTATTAAATTATTATTAATATTATTCTTATTTCTAAAAATGCAGTTCTATTGAAAGTATTAATTATTATTTCTTCTCTTAAAATAAAAAATTAATTATGCTAACTTGAGAAATGCAATTATTAGGAAGTGACACGAGGACGAGGTGTGGTGAACTACATTACTATACTACAGCTCGACACGTGTTACACAACCAACTTGATCCTCTCTCTCTTTCGTCATCATACTCTTGATCATCATGTATCGTTCATTGTTAAGAAGAGCTTTCATCATTAGCAGTAGTGCAAGGATGATGTCCACTGCCCCAGAGGCTAATAATTTATGGGCATTAGGTAAAGGAGTGTAGTAAAGGAGTCACATGATGCACCGCCATTTTTTTGTTAGATAAACCAAGTTCCCTAAAAAGAGTTAGCAGCTCCCCAGTCAGTAATTATAGGCTTGTAAACTTCAGCAATAGAGGACTTAAAGTAAGATTATAATCTTCGAGTGGATTTAATTTTTTATATTTTGGTAGACTACACATTTTAAGTAGTAATGTTAGTACTACATTTGTATCAGGTTTTGCCAATTTTTTTGTTATTCGAGCTTTGATAATTACGGCATTGTTTACAAGACCACGTTGGCTTAATCTGCATCATATTTTATATTACCTTTTCAGTCTGTTTTCACTAATCCAACAGCTGCATTTTCATCATTTTGATATTTTTTTTTGTTCGCCCAATGTTCAGATTTCTTATATTTTTTATACAATAAAATTTATTTTTAATTAATTTGTTTTTTTTACAAAAAGTTGTATTTTTTGACAAAAAATAGCTTTACAAAGTAGTACTACTGACTATTGTGGCATGTATTGTATTTTGCAGAGAGACTGTAGCACTGCAACACCTTCTGGAGAAGCAGAGGGAGAGAGTGTAAACCAAGGAGTGATTCAGAACTGTCTCCTCCTGAAAGGGATCCCATGGGAGACAACAGTTGACAAGGTTACTGCATTTTTCGGCGACTTGAGTTCAAATATAGTGGAAGATGGTATACACTTACTCTATGATAAATTTGTGAGTATGTACATGTACATTATAATCATGTCAGATAATATTTTGTCCTTGTTATTTTTTAGGGTCAATCCACTGGTCAGTGCATAGTACATATGACTGATGCAGCGTCAGTTCAAAATGCTGTAGGGATGCTCAATAGACATTATCTTGGCAATCGCTATGTTGATTTAATTCCAGTATGAGCCCATCTTATCCCATAAGCTATAAAGAAATCTACTCTTTTCTCTTAGTGCTCCAATTATTATGCCAAATATCAAGTGGCAAGGATGAAGAGAGACAATATCAAGAGTACGGAGAGCATTGATGACAAGAAATTAAATCGATTAACCCCACTAACCATTATTAAAGCGGGCGGGCTACCATTTTCAGCCAATGTCACGGATCTGGTCAATTTCTTTGTTGAATTTAACGTTAGCAAAAATGTGTGTACCTTTAATTCATTTTACTCTCTCTCTCTCTCTCTTAGGTCCCAGCTAGTAATATTAATATTGTTTATGATGGTACGAATAGGTCTGTGGGTATAGCTTTTGTTGGTTTCCAGTCACGTAGTGACGCTGTGGATGCTGTAAAGAAGCTAGATCGCGAATACATTGGAAGACGTTATGTTGACCTGCACTTGTAGTTATAATATTTAAATAACTTGATGTTATTAAATAAGATAAGATTATTAGTACTTGCTCAATAAGTGAGCAAGACGAATGAGATATTATTATCAATATAGTATTATTCAAGCAGGATTGTTGCACTCATGGATCTGCTTCACAGCATCAATGCAGCCATCAAGTGACTCCGTCAACGGTTTAGTGACTTTCTTAGCGCAGGAGCATGAATCAGCTTCCATCTTTACTTGCAGCATCCACTCAATATTCACTGGAGGCAAGGCCTTCCCTTCCTCACAGTTCATTAAAGCATCGGTTGCTTCAACACATCCCTTGAGTGAATCAACAAGTGCCTTGTTCAGTTTCTTGGCACATTCACAAGTTTCCTCTGCAGTATAAACATCTGGTAGAGGGTGTTGAGCATATGCTACAACAAGAAGTGAAGCAAAAAGAAATATAGGAGACATATCAGATATATAATGTATACAACTTAGCAGGAACAATCCGTCAGACTAATACTCCCCTAAGAATGAAGTTGACTAAAGCTACATTGTACTAAATACAATGTTACAATGTCCCTATTAAAAGAATAAAGCACAAGTGTAACTTGATTATAACTTGACAGCCAATCTTGGCCATTCACTTGCAACTAAGTTGCCAACTAGTTGTACAAATCAAAGATTCTGTTGCTAAAAGGTGCATAGTGATGATAATGACAATGTTCTGCTTTCAATTTTTAAGTATTATTATTATCAGCAAATTATTAGTATCAAAAAACCTTTATATACATGCATATCTTATCTCAGTTCTACAGGTAATAATTTCTCTATGTTCTCCCTAAGTTTCGAGTGAAGTTCATCCACTTCATCTTTGGTTACAGCCCTATCCATTGAGCGATACACCAACCTGTAGCAGCGACTAACTTTACCAGTTTTACTATTCTCAAACGAATCAATGAGTTCAACCTTCTCAACAATATCACCACAAGTAGCACGGACCAGTTCGTGGAAATCATTCTCGTTAAACTCGGGCGTGATCCAAAAAGCCACGTCTTCACAACGAGGAAGAAATGTGCTGAAGGGTTTGAAAGATAAGTCTTTCTTATTCAAGTTCTCTTTTGTTAACATAGGCAGTGTTATATGCTTAAATTGATCAATGAACCTCTCATCTTTACTCCATAGTAATCGTATATCAGGAATACTGAAGAGTAGCATTGAGAGTCTATCCAAACCCAATCCAAATGCCCATCCAGTCTTAAAAGAAGCTCCCGCATCATCCAAGATCTCTTGTCTCATTATGCCAGAGCCCAACATCTCCACCCACTCTCCTCTAAATAGAATCTCGAGCTCAAATGAAGGATGAGTAAAAGGGAAATAGCAGCTGTTCCATCTTGTTTGTGTCTCTTCTCCGAATATATACTTTACTAGTCTCTCTAGTGTCGTTTTGAGTTCTAATTCAAGAGCTTTAGATGTCTCTAGAGTATGTCTGCTCTGTTTCTCATCTGTCTCCTCTCCGTCTTCAAACATGGTCTTACTTCGGGGAAGCAAATTTTGTTTTAAGTAGACTCTGACTCCCTCCATCTGATGAAAGACCGGATAGTGTGTTGAATCTATCTCATCGCGACGATACACATCCCCAGTCACAAGGAACCGGTCAAGACCCATTTTAATAAAGTCCCTTTGGTGGGCCGAAGTATGAGTCCGTAGCATGGTCTCAGAATTAATGTAATAGGAATCACTACGGCTCCTTGAAATGTGATCTTTAGCAACCTTTAAAAAAGGAAGATATTACTTTAAGTAATACTAATTAAAATAGTTTTGCATGCTACGTGAGCTAAAAAGCATAAAGTAACTTAAATATTTAAATTCTCTCCTAGTCATTTGTTGTTAAACACCCTATATAAAGTACATGGTTCTTGGCCCAATTTTTGAGCAACTTTAAAAATTCATAAAAAATTTAATTTTGATCGGAATCAGTTCAAAACTTTCTACACAACATAAGAACATGTATATGTATCAGAAAAAATTATAAAAATGGAGAATTCTCTACTTTTCATTTTTGACGAAATTTGGCCAAAATCCCTGTACTATAGTACAGGGACTTTGGCCCAATTTTTAAGCAACTTTAAAAATTCATAAAAAATCTAATTTCGATCGGAATCTGTTCAAACTGTCTACACAACATAAGAACATGTATATGTATCAGAAAAAAATATAAAAATGGAGAATTCTCTACTTTTCATTTTTGATGAAATTTGGCAAAAATCCCTGTACTATAGTACAGGGACTTTGGCCCAATTTTTAAGCAACTTTAAAAATTTGTAAAAAAAATTAATCTTGATTGGAACCAGCTCAAGCTTTCTACATAACATCAAAACATGTATATGGATCAGGTAAAATTATAAAAATGGAGAAAGATTCTCTCCTTTTTAATTTTGGCCCAAGGAACTTTGCCCCGATTTTTTTAGCAACTTTCAAATCTACTACTTACACATAACGAATCAAAGTTTTGCTCAGTTGTGACGACTGGGGGTATGTTCTCAATGCTGGTGAATAGTGGGTTTCCTGCAGTGTTAATGTATGTCTTGTGAAAATGATGAACAATTAGTTTTTTGAGAAGATTAATAGGATGATCCTTTGTGTTGTGCAGTTCCCGGCCAACTTTTTCCAATAAAGATGGCGTCACGTTTGTCATGTCGTCTCTCTTGTATTCTTTACCCAATACACAAACTGTATTAGCCTCTGGGGCTGAAGAGATCGTCCTTGCACTACTCCTAGTGATAAAAGCTCTTCTTAACAATGAACGAATCATCATGATTGGGCGAAAAACAAGAAAAATAGGACTAAAATGGTTCCACGTGGGTGCAGGGTCCCACCTCGTTCAAATGCGCATGCTCAATAGTAGCTAAAGCTTTCAGGGGGAAGGGCATAAGTAGTAACTAGTAAAGCATAAACAGCATTTCTGGTAAATAAATATATTCTGTTACTCTCTCTAACTTATCTGTACTTTAGGCAACTAGACATTAAAGAGCTCTTCATTTTAAAGGTATAGATAGAGAGAGTGGAGGGTGAGGGGTATGTATGTATAGGAAGTTTTGAACCTTTTTTGAAGGTAGCTTGGAGTAAAGGGTTTGGTATCTGTGCAGTTTGAGGTATTTGTCCTTAATTTGGAAGGAAATAAGGCATTGAAGATTAATATTCACTTACTTTATTGTAGATAGATAGTCAATGTACATGTATAATGGCCTTGCATGTGATAATAATTACTGTATTATACAAACACAGGGAAAAAGGATAAAGGAAATTAAAGGAAGATGAGCTACGGTGTGTTGCTGAGGGGTCTTCCGTACGACTGTTCTACTGACGACATAATGCAATTCTTTAATGCAATCAACCTTTATAAGAACAGCGTGGAAATGGTACACATGTTTAATGGTCGCTTCTCTGGTATCGCACACGTGAAGCTAAGGAGTCGGGACGATGTGAAGCTTGCACTGCTTATGGACCAGAATCATATTGGAGATAGGTATATCGACGTGATGGAAATCAGTGAGGAGAAGTTAGAGCAGATAAGAGATGCTTCTATTTCTGGGATAGCAAGGACCGAGCTTCATCGAATGTGTAACAGTGACGCTCCTGTAGGGAGTGGTCGTCCTCCCCTCCCTCCTCCTCGTAGTGTTGAGAAAGGACGCAGGATGAGTGGCAGAGGTGGAAGGTACTCGGATGGCAGGGAGGGCTACAGTAGAGATCGTTCAAGGTCTCCTCCACCTCCTTCCTTTAAACCAATGCATGTACGGACACGTTTTGCATACGTGAGAGGTTTTCCTCAGGATACTCTGTACAAAGGTGTGAGGCAGTTCTTCGATGGATGCCTTATTGGTAAGAGTTGCGTTCACCTCTTCAGAGGTGAGGATGACCGGTTCCGTGGTGATGGGTACATCGAGTTTGGAAACTCTGACGAACTAAAGAAAGCTCTAAGACGCAGTGGTGGATTATACAAAGGAATGCATAGAATCACTATAGAACCTTGCTCGGAGGCTGAGGTCTCCGATATGAAACCTTACATGATGGATGCTACTCGTCCTGTTGCCGGGAGCGGAAGGAGAGAGAGACCTGAGAGTGATCGCTTTGAAGACTCGGATATTGGCGGGTACAGGCATTCTTCAAGGGAAGGGGATTATGGCGGATACCGGGATGAACACCGAGGGAACGGAAGAGGGAGGGAGAGTCGGTACATGGAAGGAGAGTACCATCATGATAGGTGGGTGAGGGAGTATCGCCACAGTGATCATTTCCCTCCCTCTGAGCCTCCATTGGGCCGTCGGAGTCAATTTAGTAGTAGAGGAGGGAGTGAGAGGGTGAGAGAGACTAGAAGGGAATTTGATCATGATCATTTCCCTTACATTACTTCTAGTAGCAGTAGCAGCAGTCGGGGAGGAGGTGGCCATTACGGTAGTAGTGGATTATCTCTTGCTTCTAGTGGTACTCCTTCATCCTCCTCGCGTGATAGGAAGACGCTTCGAGTTGAAGGTCTCTCCTCTTCTGCTACCATTACGGATATTGTTGGATTCTTCAGGAATTATGGAGTGGAATACGAGTTTGTTAGGATGCAGTGTTTTGATGATGGGACTCCCAATGGTAGAGCTTTTGTTACATTTCCATCGGAGAGGATTGCGTTGGCTGCACTGCATGACATGAACAAACGTCTCTTGAAAAACACTTACGTTGACTTGAGCCTAATCAACTGAAGGGAAGAAAAGGCCAAAGGAAGACAAAGACTGTTAATTTTTACATTCTGTTTCTCCTTCATGGTTTGTCTCTTTTTGTCTTTCAAAAAGTTTGTAGTATAATTTTTTGTTATTGTTACGGCAGGCACTTGTTTTGTTTGGAGATTTGGAGGTTATGCTATCAAAGTGCTTTATGATATTGTGGCTCAGTTGCATGCCAAGCAAAGTTGTAAAACAGGTTGTGAATTGTAGTTTACTATTAATAGTAAATTTAGTAATACTAATGTGTGCATGTATTTATTATTAGTTCGAGTGTAGATAGTTCTTAAGATTTTGTACTGAGAGAGGGTTCTGAGGTGGTGCGTTGATGGTGAGGGGGAGTATGGCGATGTAAAGGAGGTGTTCCATGAGTTGGAGTCTCAGACGTTGGATAAGGTTCTTCCAATAAACCTCTTCTTCTGCGAACCTGGAGGTTATTCAAATATGCCTAATGGTGGTGAAGAAGTGTGAGGAGGATGGATATTATTGTACCTCTAGTGCTTCATCCTCATTGATGTGATCAATATGTTGATAGGAAAGAGTTAAGAGCTCAAGAGCTTTAGCATGGAACAACATTTCAGTATGTATGTATTCTTGTAGGATATCCTGCATGTTAAGAAGAATATATGACTTGTGGCATGATTGATTGCATGGGTAGCTTATATTGTGTAATTATTTTTTGTGGTGTAACCTTCAAGTCTCTGACTCTTCTCTTTTCAAACCCGCTCATGTGCTCCTCCAATGTTTTTGTTGACTGGTTCCGCTTGAATTTGGCCTTTTGTAGGTTGGTTTCCAACTACACAAGAGAAATGGGATTAAGAAATAGAGAGGATGGATAGAAGGGAGGTAGAGAGAGGGAGAGAAAGATTACGACAGTCACCTGAGTCTGGGAAAATTATCAGTTAAGGTACTATAATCAATGGATCAAGAAGTGAATAAATGATATTAGTATAGTCTACTCTTTTTGATAATATAAGGAGGATACAAGTTTTCTTGTATTGGTTGGTTCTCTAATTCTCGTCCTGTCCAGCATACGTTGTTGATTAATGACCTTTTCTCTGTCAGCATTACAAGCTTTCAATTCTTCCTGTAAGTAGCAATATCAGAACTACTAGTGGTATACATGAACTGTAACCTTTACCTTTGCTTTCCTGCATACATTATCATACTCTAGAAATGGTTTTACGACTTTTGCTTCAAGTCTGTCGAGCTTTAGGAGGAGTATTAAGTATATGATTATAGCTAAAGGATGTAGAGCTCACTTCTGTCTGTCGGTAGTCCTCAAGTGCACCAACACATTCTGACACATTTTCAAGTGATGCCTTCAATTGACCTGTCTCTCCAACAGCCATTGTCTAGTGAGAAAAGTACTGATTGCTTTTTGCATGTACATGCATGTGGTCACAAAACACTGGCAATTCACCTGAGGTTGAAATTTTTTTGGTGAACTATATAGTACATGGCAAATTAAAAAATCAAAAAAAATTCAAATTTGATCTGAATCAGCTCAAACTTTCTAAACAACATAAGTACATGTATATGCATCGGAAAAAATTATAAAAATAAGAAATTTCCTCCTTTTCATTTTTTTGCGAAATTTGGCCGAAATCCCTGTACTATAGTACAGGGATTTTGGCCCGATTTTTGAGCAACTTTAAAAATTTGTAAAAAAATTAAATTTGATTGTAATCAGCTCAAAGTTTTTACACAACATAAGTACATGTATATGCATCAGAAAAAATTATAAAAATAAAGAATTTCCTCCTTTTCATTTTTAGCGAAATTTGGCCAAAATCCCTGTACTATAGTACAGGGATTTTGGCCCGATTTTTGAGTAACTTCGAAAATTTGTAAAAAATTCAAATTTGATTGTAATCAGCTCAAAGTTTCTACACAACATAAGAACATGTATATGCATTTTTAATATTATAAAAAATTTGAATTCTCTCCTTTTAATTTTTGCAAAATTTAGTACATGGTCATTGGCCCAATTTTTTATCCATTTTAGTGAATAGTCGGTCAACTTTCAAAATTTTTTTATTTTCTAGAGTACAGAATTTTAAATGTATTTATTTATCAATGATAAACTTTGCTCATCAATGCTAGCTATTTTTAAATTGGGATTGCATTCTTGAGTGAGCTCATGCATTTATCCTATCATGAGCCAGTGATGCTTGCTGAAGAATGCACAACAATGATCATTTTGGAGTAGAGCTACAACACAATATTAAGATGGCTGAAATATTATAATGTGATATTGAATTCTTTTGTTAATGCATTAGAGTTTACTTTCAGTGTTTGTGTTAGTTTGTCTCCTTTGTCTCTCATCAGTGCTGTTTTCCTGGCTATTCCACTCATAGAAACTGAGATGGCAGCAAAATTCCTCTCCACATGACCTATCCGCTCTTCATGGTACTTCTCTTCTGCTAGTAGCCTAATTGACTGTTGGTAAAAACGAAAAGGGAGAGGATTATGAGCTCTTACTCTAGTTTCAATTCTTCCGCATTTGCCATTGTTGTTTGAAAACTTAGATACCACACTAAAGGGTTAAAATTAATTTAATCTAGCCCCACCCATATAAAACTTTGAGCTCCACCCCTTTTTATTCTGCAGCTCAGCCCTTACATTTTCGTTTCTTTCATTGCAGGTATTTTCTCCCGAAAAGAAGTGATGGCCGGCGTTCAAGAGACCAAAATACACGTCCTAAGCTCAGGAGCAGAGATACAGCAAGCAGTCTGCGACCGGGTTGTCCAGATAGCCGCTTCATGCATTAAGGAAAGAGGAATGTTCAGTGTTGGACTATCAGGTGGTAGTCTTACCAAATACCTTTCAAATGGACTGAGGGACAGAACTGATATAGATTGGCCCAGATGGTATGTGTTCTTCTGTGATGAGAGGTTTGTACCGTTTGCTGATAAAGAGAGTACCTATTCTGTGTACAAGAGAGACCTCTTCAATCACGTATTCCTCTTACCAGAGAAAACCATCACCATCAATCCATGCCTTGCAACCGTTGAAGAGGCTGCCTCTGATTACACTGATAAAATAAGACGAGTCTATCCCAAAGACGCTGTCCCTTCCTTTGACCTTCTCTTGCTTGGAATGGGCGATGATGGGCACACATGCTCTCTCTTTCCTTCCCACCCTCTACTCAAAGAGAAAGAAAAGATTGTTGCTTCTTTGTCGGACAGCCCCAAGCCACCCCCATCGCGGATCACTCTCACTCTACCGGTTCTGAATAACGCACGCAATGTCTTCTTTGTTGCTGCAGGGGAAGGGAAGGCAAAGGCAGTAAAGGATTCACTAGAGCCGGAGGGAGAGCCAACACTACCAGCTGGTATGGTTAAGCCCACAGGTGGTGAGTTACACTGGTATCTTGACACTGGAGCAGCTAAAGGATTGAGCAAAAAATGACTGCAGAGTTTACTGTAGGAAACAACAAAACTTAGAACACTCATGATAATGTATTGTTTTGTAGAAATTTCTAATTTTTAATATTCTTCTGAATACATAAAAAATTCTGAATACATAAAGTTCGATAGTAACTTCATTATGATAAGAAATCAGCTTATTGTCTTCTGTGTATCTCACCATCCCTTAAGTAGACGAGCTACAAAGAGAAACCTTTAATAATCAGCAAAACATAGTAAATAATAAAAATATCAGCATATCATTCTATGATACTGTCAGAATAGAAACAGGTACAGTACCAACTCTCAGAATGCAGTGGGGTGATGCTATAACATGGAGGAAGCCTTAAAACAAAACTACACCCACTGAGCATCAATAGCCATTAATATACCACAATATTAACACACGCCAACTATGACATGATGAGAAGGAGTGCTGACTGAACTGTGGGCAAGCATAATAATAACAGAGTATAAAGTCTCTCACTTTAGTTTCAATTTAACATCATTTGTCAGTTCCTCTAGTGTCTCTGGTGAAATGAAAAATTCTCCATTGTCCAGTAATATTTCTTTACCAGTCGGTGAGTTTTTGATATCAGTTCTTAACACAACAGGTTTCACGTCTATCATATCCTTCACCTCTCTTAATTGCCCCACCACAGAGGGTGTGTTCTTACAAATGATCTTCTGCCACCTTTTCCTGAAACCAAGTCCTTTCAGAGTCTCACGAGTCCACCAAGGTCTTCCAATGAAACTCCGTCGAAGAGTAACGACGAAGAGTTTGGGAGGCAGTCTCCTGGTCGCCATTGTGCGTGCACGTGTTTGAATAGGCGTGGTATCTGAGGCGTGGCGACCACACCCATCCAGCAAACATTTGAAAGTCCTCCATCATTTTTTCTTCTCTCCCTGTTCAATGTCTGACTCAGAGGACAGGGCATCTCCTCCTCCCTTACAAGGAAGACACGAGAAATCTCTTGGACTCCTAACTTCCAAATTTGTGGAGCTCCTTCAGACTGCTGAAGGAGGGATACTGGATTTGAAAAAAGTGAAGCATGATTAAATGTTATTTTAGTGTATTTATAATAAATATACATCTTTTTATAATCATATAAGTACTGGGCTATGCTTGTTTGGTCTCATTACGATACTAATGCAATTTTTAGTACAAAATTATTTTCGTTTCTTGATAAAGTTTTATGTGTACATGATGTTGCCTAGGCTGTAGATTATCTTGAAGTAAAGCAGAAAAGACGAATCTATGATATCACAAATGTCCTTGAAGGAATCGGATTAATTGAAAAAGAATCCAAGAACAGCATCAAGTGGAAGTAAGCCACGGCCACACTTTAACAAATCACACTCATTGCCATGATTTGATTTATTATTTTAAATAATTTTTTGTTGTACTTTAGGGGAGCAACTGATTTTGGCGATACGCTAGATATGCAAATGAAGGTTCAGGGACTAAAGGAGAAGAAGCAAAAGATGGAGGAGAGTGAGAGCAAACTTGACAAGCAGTGTGCCAAGATCAAGCAATGTCTAAAGAATATTGTTGAGGATCCTGGAAGCAATAGATATCCTTTGATCCTTTTTACATTCTCTCTCTCTCTCTCTCTCTCTATGCATGTCATTATTCTCCTTAACTTCTTCAATACTTTAGCATTTGTTACTTATGAAGACATAAGAAGCATACCATGCTTTAAAAGTATAGCATAATCAGCATTATAATAATGATGATGTCTATTTTTAGAAGCTACAATGCTGGCAATTCAAGCACCATCGGACACATTGATCACTGTAGATACACCAACAACTGTAAGTGATCATTGTAAATCACATATAAATCATGCTGCTTTCCAATATAAATAATTTGTACACATACACACATATAGCACCCAGATGGACTTTATTGTATGCAAATAAAAAGCAAAAGTGGACCAGTTAGTGTACTTGTAATAGGAGGGAACGAAGGGACAGCAAACAGAACTAATAATAAAAGGCAACACTCATCACAGTCTGAAGAAGAAGAGAGAGGAATGGGCGAGGAATTACCAATTAAAACACCAAGACTAGAAACAATGACTAATGATACCATCCCTATTGAAGAACTTGTAGAAGATATGGATAGACACGAGTCAGTTGGTTTCGAGGATGATGGAATATTAGGTCTTAGTAATAATGAAATCATAAGAGAACTAATAGAGTCACACAGTAAGTCTACAATAGTAATTATAGTATGTATTGTGCATCAAGTGTGTGCATGTGTACAGTACGCACTTTGGCTGGTGGTAATTTGCAAACTTTCTGCTTCAAGTATAATGCTTTGAACACCCAAGTGACTCCACACTATCTTAAAGATCTCGTATATTTTGATAGTATTTCTGATCCAGCTGCCATTGGTTATATTATGGTGCCTATACTATTGAATGACCAGCTCAATGAGCATTAGAAGGTAGAAAGGCCTTTGGTCTTAATGACTTGGGAATTGAGATGTATTTACATTATTGAACATTATTAATTTTAAAAATGTTTGTCATTGAGGTGCTTTTGACATTGAAATCATTCCCAAATCCTGCATTACATTTTCATTCATATTATTTCAATCATTTTCTCATTAGGAAATGCTCCTGTCCTTTCTTTATCTCCTGCTCCAACTGATAAAGATTTTCTCTTTCATCTTGACGACCAGGAAGGAGTGGCTGATCTATATGATGTGAACCCTCCTCCTCCTCCCACTTCTAATTCTAGCTCTACATCCAGTTCACATTGATCACGCTCATTCTTTTCCTCGTCATTTTCTTGTTTACACTACACAAAATAATCTTTTTCATCTATGTTCAATTTATTTCAGCAATTAAAATTTTATTATATTTAGTTAGTACAAGAAATTAATTAATATTAATTTTTATGATTTTAATAACTAGCCTATCTAGTTGAGATTAGCCCCACCCAAAAAGATGTCACTCAAGCTCAAGAGAAAAAGGACCAAGTTTCATATTTCTGCACCAAAGCTAAAGTTGAAAGATAACGAGGGAACGGATGAAACAGTAAGACATTCAAAATTTGATCAAACTTAAATAGAAATTCTAGACAATTCCACTTCTGGAGGCCATTAACACCTCAGTCAATACCAGTACTGCCTTGACTCCCCCTCCCGTTGCTCCTATTCCTGATGAGTTTATGAACAAGACACCTTTTGTGGGGCTGACTGATGACACTAGTGAAGGAAGTAAGGTAGAGGACACATTAAATGGAGGAAGTGTGAAAATGAAGAAGAAAGACAAAAGGAAGCAACGACATGAGAAATGGATGAAAAGTAATGAGAGTTCATTTGTTTATTTAATTATTATTATTATTAGAGATAAATGCATGTTATAAAGCAAGGGAACTAGCTAAAGCAACATTGAAAAGAAGGAAGACCCCAGTTGTTGGTGATCTTCGGCCATTACTGTCAGCTCTGCCTGACGTTGACTTAGATACAAACGCTGCAAGAGGATCTACCACAGCACCAAAGTAAGAACTAAGAGTCCAAGCAAATTTAAATGCATTTCTTTAGGAATAAAAAAGGAAAGAAAAATAAGAAGCAAAATACAGCGTATGTAACTCATTGTAATATAATGTACATGTAAATGCTTTAGGTACCAAGAGAGAGAAGTGTTTCAGCAAGTCCTTTCTCATCCGAAATATAAAGCAGATCCACTAGGAACGATATCACTGCACATACAGAATGCAGCTGCTTTGCAAAGACTATGAAACAATAGAATTCAAAATAATTTATTAGGTACTAATTAAATCATCATGTCATTGAACATATTAATAATAAAAATCAGGATTCACATAGTACACTGTTAGTTAATACAAAGAACTGTCGGCTAATCATGTCCTTTGTCACTCCTCATCTCCCTACTTTGCCAAGAGATGAATCAGTTTTAGGATCAGCTGTGATATTTTGTATAGCGACTATCAGTTCGTTAATCTTTGTCTGGAGCTCTCTCAGCTCTCTAATGTGGAGCAATCTCAGAACCTTTGCAGCCTCTCCAAGTACTGGATCCCCCAAATCGAACCCACACTGCTTAGGACTGATGTCGTGATGAGTTGGCTTCCTAGAAGAAGGAGAACTGCCCTTGTCTGCTTCATCTTTTGCTCTCTTAAGTGCCTCCTCTGAGAGCTTCTCTTCAATCACTAGACGGCATGCAGCCAGGAGTACAGTAGGATCCACGTGTGATGTTATTTGAAGTATTTTTGCAAGAGCTTCAACGCCTCTCTTAAGAACTGGATCAGATGAACTGATGTTGAGGGCGGCATTGGGCAACGCTCCATTGGGTTTCTTGTTATCACGACGGCAAAGTCCGGAGCAAAGACTTTTGTGAGATTTTGAAACGTCTGTAAATTCACACCTCACAGCTTCATCAATTAACCAGTGAAGACAAGGTGTGGGGGCGGAGTCAAAAGAAAACGGACACTGCATGTCAGTCAAATACTTTTCAAAAACCTTATTCCAATTATCGCCCGTCTCATCGCGAAGAGGTGTCCTTTCATCGATTGTGTAGTGACGAATCTTTTGATCTTCCAGCCAGATCACCAGGGACTTAAGTTGGGCGTGGTCAGTAAACGATGCCGATGGACTGTGATAGTCCAGACAGGTCAGTTTCCTTTGAAGAGGAGTAACTAATGAAGTGATGTCCATCAATATATAACCTGAAAATAATTTATCATCATTCATTGCAATTAAGGAATGTGAGAGAACTCACTTTTTGCTGCTTAAAAATTATTAATAAACTGGTCGGTGTGGTTTCAATAACTGGATTTAATAACTTAAATTAATAAGTTTGTGGGTGTGTCTAAAAGTAAAATGCCTTATGCCAAAAATCCTTTGGTAAAAGTTTCTGAAATAACTGACGAGAATGTCAAATTCATCATCGAAAGAACTGACCTGAGGTTAGCCTATTGCAACGTAAATATACTCTTTCCTTCTCTCCAGTATGGCCAATGCATTAAGACGAATATTTATTGCAGAAGTTCCAACATTAGGTAACTTAATGTTTATTATTTAAGAACATTATTATTTGCTCTCTCTCTCTCTCTAGCTATTGATTGGATTCATTTAATTGCTAATTCAACTGTTCTTCATGATGAGTTTATTGCTCACCGAATTGGTAAGTGACTAAAGGGTTAAATATTCTAATGATTAATTAATGGATAATTAAAATTTTAGGACTGGTACCACTTACTAGTGATGGAACAGTCGATAAAATGCAGTATTCAAGAGTATGTATGATCCTAACACTAATAATGTCTTCATTCTCTCATTTCTTTACTAGGAATGTACTTGTAATGATTTTTGTCCAATGTGTGCCATAGAGTATACACTTGATGTAAAGTGTAATGATGAAAGCACTAGAGCTGTTACCACACGTGACCTTTTGTCTTCAAATCAATCAGTTATACCAGTACGTATCTGATGTACACGTACATGTACTTATAGTTCTAGTAATACTGTGCCCACACAGGCTAATGTACATGTACATGCATGCATTTAGCAAATTTTGAACAACTTCAAAAATTCATAAAAATTCCAAATTTGATTGGAATCAGCTCAAACTTTCTACACAACATAAGAACATGTATATGTATCAGGAAAAATTATAAAATTGAAGAATTCTCTCCTTTTTATTTTTGGTCAAATTTGGACAAAGTCCCTGTACTATAGTACAGGGACTTTGGCCCGATTTTTGAGCAATTTTAAAAATTCACTAATTTTCATTGGAATTGGTTTTATCCTTTCTTACTACAATGTAGGTAACTTCAATGGTTAGAGAAAGTGACACATCAGATTATGGCTTAACTGATGGTGAGTATAATTTATCTGAACTCTTCTGTTTATTTATAATTATTTTAGATATTTTAATAGTTAAACTTAGGAAAGGGCAAGTCAGCTATTATACTATAAGTTATATTTGTTTTATGATATTATTATTATTATTTAGGAATTGAAACTGAAAGCTTATGCAACAAAAGTAAGTAATAATCAACTAGTCTAGCTAATGATTGCTAATTATGTTTTTAATGAAGGGATTTGGTAAAGAACATGCTAAATGGAGCCCAGCAGCTGGTATATCATTTGAATATGATCCTGATAACGCATTAAGACACACTACTTATCCTAAACCAGAGGAATGGTTAGTCGATCCGGACTCATTACTATACTTCCTTCTTTCCCCAGGCCTAAGAGTGAATACAGTGAAATTGATGAATGTAAGAACATTAATAATAATGATAGTAGTTTTATGCACACCATTAGCTCAACCAGAAGCTCCTTTTGACTTCAAGAGTAAACCAAGCAAATTTTTCTTCAATGTTGAAGTGAGTGAGTATATTATTAAAAGAGAGAGACATTGGATAATTTTTGCTGAGACTGCTTGTTCTTTTAGTATCCTTCTAATAACAGTCCATTTGAGGCATTGTATTAGCATTTTTGTTTGTATTAATATAAATATATATTTAACTGCCACTTAATGTTCTTTTTCTCTTCTTTTAGTCATCTGGATCGTTACGAGCAGAGACCATTATCATGTCAGGATTGAATGTACTCAAGCAAAAGTTAAGTGATCTACAAATTCAATTGCAGCAACAAACTGCTGAAGAAGCACTTGCTATATGATGGCCTGCCTGATTTAAACTGAAACTTACCTCACACATTTCACAACATTTCATAAGAATAACTTACTTACAACCACACTTACATGAAGCTAATAACATGAGACTTGTTATGTATTGCATTGGAAATCAATATTACTTGATTCATGTGACAGAGCTAAAACTTGATGCAAGTAACTTGATCTACTGTTTCTTCCTGTAGTAAATTACGTTGCTTAATACTATAATAGCAACATCATAATGATGCTGGCCTATATAGTTATGGTACTCATCATAGTATAAATGCGTGCAAATGTGCACATTTATACAACTGTTGTGGGTGTAACTTCAATCATCTTTTGTATAAATAAGATTGTACACTTAGTTTGTTATTCTATTTGCACAACTTAATAACTTGAGAAAGCCCAAGTGACTTAATGTCTTTTAAATCGACAGTTGACACGTGTGCAAATCTGTACATTGATACAACTACATAGTAACACTTTCACGCATAGTAACATTTTCATTCTAATAGCTGAACCTACTGAACTTCACAGGTAAGTACTGACTCAGTACATTTTAGATTAGTGATAATATTAAATCATAGTACTTTGACCTGATCCTAGGACTACCTGGAAACAATGTGTGGGTGTAGCTTCAATTATTTTTTCTATAAATAAGATTGTGCAAATAGACCTATTCATTACAGTCCCAGTAACTTATATAGTAACCCCATGGATTGTAAGTAGACTATAAATTATAGTATTATTTTTATTGTGTATTTTACAGCAGAACTTCTCACAACTGAAAACTCAGAGGTATGTTGCAAATGATGATGATTATTATGAAATTAATATTAACAGCAAGAGAAATCCTCACCTCAACCAGATCAGCCTCCAGAGCACCAGCCACCACAAAAAACTCAAACAGAAGGTAAAGAGCTTAAAAGCACAGCATTTCATTGCAGTCCTAGTAGGAACAGATACTACAACATCAAAAGATCCACCTTCACCACAATATAGGGATGAAAAAATTGGCACCAATCAAGACTCAGTAAAAATGATATAGCTAGCATGTTAATGTATATTATCTAACATTTATAGGAGCCTACAGTTATTATTGCTACACAACCAGGACCAACAGTCATTAATGCAAGGATTGAAAAGTCTGGTGACTACTACTTGACATTGTCAATAATATTGACTGTCATATGTTGCTGCTGTGGCATTTGGGACTCTCTTTTCTGCACTATACCAGCAATATTCTTTGCATCTGCTGTGAGTAAATTTAATAGTCTACAAGTTCTTATTAGCTTTGCATCATAGGCTCGTGATGCAGAGTCCCGTGGTGAATATGACAAAGCCATTTCAAGAGGAAGAGTTGCTTTCTTTCTTAACATAGCTGCTTGCGTCTGGTGGCTGATTACAGTCATCATTATTGTAATTGCAGCTGTTACTAGTGCCCTAACAAATAATTAGTAACTTGATTTGAGACAACATTAACCTGATAAATAAAGTATTATAACATTTATATTATTTTGTTATTGATAATTATAGTTTGTTTTAATGTACAATTACAATATATATATCGCACAACTGCACTTTCTTTGTAGATTTGAGTATTATGCATGCATACTCTGCTCTGTCCAGGTGTACAGTTACTGTCATGTGTGTAATCTACAGTAAAAATCAGTGTTATTTAGAGTTTGCAGTTCTCAAGTATCCAAATAATAATCCAATATCATCAATATGCTAAATGAATCAGTGATTGATTACTTAAGTGATAAAATACAAAAAAGTTATTATTGAATAGTGTAATCATACATCATCAAATTTAGCAGTTTTACTTGCTGAAGTTTCATTATCGTCCTCTTCAGCTTTGCGCTTCTTTCCACCTTTTCCTTTATCCCTCTCGACGACATCTTCAGTAGCATATTTCAGTACCCACTGCCGAGCCGTCTCTAAAAACTTTAATCTATCAAACTTGTACTCTTTAGAAATACTGGCCATTAGCCCATCGTCAGGATTAGGTTCTGATAATAGTAACTGTATTGATGCTAACACTACAAAGGAAACAGGTCAATGTACTCTACGAGTGTGTCTGTTTATACCTGATGACATATTCTGAGCTGGTTTCCACGAGCCTTGTGGTGGCATTTTAAGAATATCAAGACAAATGCGTCCCATGTCATCAATGTTTGGATGATATATTTTTGTTTGGAATAAGATGTGAGGAGGCTCAAACGGATATCTAACAATACCAATGATAACAATCAATCAAGCACTTCTCTATAATACCTTTCTGGTAATTCTATCTTAAGCTTAAACATGCCCCCTTTATAGGGTGTGTCAGCTCCGCCTACTAAAGTTGCTTCCCATTCATTGAGTTGATCATCCTTTGGCCAGCAGGCTACTCCATGAGGTGGATCCTTTGTAAGCATCTGCAATTCTTTCTTTAGCCTGGCTTTATTCATATCTTTTAAGACAATAGACCTGACCTAAAAATCAAACCAAACGGAAAATAGTCGAAATACCCCAGGATACTTTCTCTGTATACTTTAAACATGTGCTCTTATAGGCGTGGTAGTATAAAACATGGCAGAACAGACCAAGGTATTTTCTCTCTTAGTTTCTCATTTTTACATTATTTTTGTAGTTAGAGGAGATAGAGTCATTGCAGGCAATATATGGCAGCGATTTTCAGTTGACTAGTGATGATTCTTTTACCATAAATGTCAAGTCTGTTAACTCTACCAGTGATAGCAATCAAGACATTCTGGAAATGCAAGTAATATATATATATATATATATATACTCTAATCAATTATAATCATAAAATGGTGTGTTGATTAACTTCTAAAATATACATGCTAATTAGTTCATGAATGAAAGTGTCTGTCCTCTAGATAATGCTGCCAGTTGATTATCCTTTACATTCTCCTCCAACCTTCTGTATCAAGTAATCAATGATTGTGCAGCTTTTACTATTATTCATACAATTGATAGATGTGCTTTATTGAGTGACACAGAGCAAAGAGAGTTAGCAGAACTGCTGAACAATTCATTCAAGTTAGTTAGTGTCAGTAATTAGTGTACTTACATTGGGCACACACTCATACTTGTTATATATAGTATTGGTGAAGTTGTAATATACCAGTGGGTTGAACTAGCTAGAGAGTATCTTGACAATAAAAGTATCTTATTAATAGTAAAAATGTGAATTTTCTTTGCAGTAGTAGAGCAAGAAAAGCAAAAATGTACTACTACTGTATTAAAGGACAGCAATAGAACTCAGTTTGAACTTGATCCTTCTCCTTTAGAAGTTGTAGCATCAAAAGAAAAGACTAAGGAGCTCCCTCTCTCATCCTCTCCTGAGCTTTCTCTTTCAAATGCTCCTGCTTTGTTTCATGGTGAACCATTAACTGATCGAAAGAGTACCTTTCAAGCTCATCTTGCTGAAGTACACTCACTGGATGAAGTAAAGACAATAATTGATAAATTTTTGTGACTACTATATGACAGGTCAGATTAGCTGTTAGTAAACTTAAAGAAAATAGAAAAATTGAAGTAGCAACACATAACATACTTGCATACAGGTACTAGTAATAGTAATGATTATTGTTAACGATATTATTAGGTTTCTAAGAGATGGCGTTCAAATACAAGATTGCGATGATGATGGAGAGAATGCAGCTGGGAGTAGATTATTACACTTACTACAAGTACTTGCATAAAATAATACATAAATATTCTGAACCTTATATAGATAACAGATTCACAGAATGTTCTAGTTGTAGTTTCAAGATGGTAAGTTTGGTTCCATCGCAGCTAAAGCACACTAGTCTTAGATAATTGCACTAATTCATGGAATTTTAAAGTGCATTATATTAGCAATGCAAAATTATTTTGTAGGTATGGTGGTATACAATTGGGTCCTGACAGATTCAAGCACATTAATAATGTCGCAAGAACGTTATTGCAAACGTCTGGGCTGATAGTAACGCAGCAGCAAGAAGACAGCAAACAAGTAATGAATAATAAATTCATCAATAAACTTTATTTGTACTTGACTACTGTAGAGAAAGACTAAAAATAAAGATAAAAGGAAAAGAAATTAATATACATGTTTAATTATTATATATTTTTTACAATAATTACAAATTTACAATTTAATTACAACCCTCCTCCACCTATCATGTTATGTTTTATGCATAAGCATTAATCTCCTGATTCTGCTCTACGTCCCACTATGAACTGCGGATTTTCTCTTTGTCTGTCTTCTCGTTCCTCCTTGCTCTCCACTTTATCTCTACGAAGAGGAGACTTCATGCCTATAGAGGAGAATGAAGTATATGAATTTAAGATGCACACCAACTTCACGTTTGAAGAGCTGCCAAACTGGATAAAAGAAGGGGAAAAGAAAGCAACAAGGAGACCAATCTCAAGGTAGTAGATGCTGTATTAAATTCAAAACCTGTTAGATCCACATAGTTATTAGTAATTTCTTAAATCATTTAAATGTAGAAACATTAATGCTTTTCTTAACTCTGGAAGGGGAGGTATGATTTTCCTTGGTATTAATGATGACGGCTTCATTATAGGCATCAATATGTCTGAATCTCAAGTGAGAGAGTGACGGAGGATGACAGGTCAAACTTTAATTTTATTTATGTATAGAAAGAGCATTTAAGAGTTGCACTGGAAGATGTGCTTAGCAGGTACACCCCACCAGTCCCTCTATCTCTTTATCAAGTACAGCAATCATCATCATCATCATCGTTGTTATTATTTAATTTATTAGTTGACATTCCTTCCTGTGCTTGTACCTGATGGTCAAAAGGCTGCACACACTACCAATCCAATACAAAGGTAGACTTATTATATTAAAGTGCATGTTAAATTATAACTTTAAAATTAATTTTTAGTGATTTTAAGCCTCATCTTGTAAGGACTAATAGACCATGCTGGTGTTCAATACTACGCTTGAAAAGGGAAGATGTAATAATCATAATTCTTTATACATGCATGTTCATTGCTTGTAAAGTCAACATGTAGTAACATGTTAACAACTCATGTCTCAGTCTAGTCCTCTCAATATATTCGCTTCTTTTTCTATTCCAGAGGGAGAGAATCCCTTTATATGTAGCACAGATAACCGTCAAACCAGTTGTGAAGATAAAGATAGTTAGACAGCTGTACCTCAATGAAGAGGACAAGTGCTTTATAAGGAGATCAGCCTCAGTCCATGCTGTATGTTGCCATTATGTATAATTGAGCACACATCACATCAATCTTTTTAGTGTTCAGTCAGTGACATTATTAGAAGAACAAAAGAGGAAGTGGCTGAATATTATCTTAAGAAAGTATGTGCGAGAGAAGAAGAGTGGTTTCAGTGTCATTTCTTATTTAGGAAGCCATTAGTCTTTCAAGCACTCTTTGAAGCATTTTTTTGTGTCTGAGTCAAGCATACAGCAATGATCAACTCATTCAACTGCAGTGTATATTAATGTTTAGTTTGTAGAGTTTATACATTCACTGAGTTCATTTATTTTATAGCACTTTAGCACAGGATTCTGCAAACAGTAATTGACCGCATTAGATTTATATAGGTCTAGCCTAATTCTAATTATTCGGGTACCATTTTTACCTAGAATAATTTTGAACTATACAATTCAAAGTCAAACAGCAGAGCAGTCTCTCTTCTTCGTTCCTCATTCTTTGCGCCTTTGGGCCTGTGTCTCGTGTAGAGAGCTGAGTATGGATACCAGGTCGCAAGAATCCAAACTGAGGAACGAGATACAATATCTCACTCGTGAGATTCAGCCAACACTATCAATGTTTATGATCCCTCACTCTTCTCTTCACACGCACTCACAGGTCTTATTGCTGCACACAAAGCTATCAAATCACTGCAGACACCAGACGAGGCACCAGCAGCTAAAGTCGTTGAGAACAATGTAGCCAAGACCATGTACAGGAACAAGTAAGATTGAACTTGATTCATAGTAGCAGTATTTTTGATGGTAGTGCTATCGCAATAATTAGTAGTTCTTATTTATTATAAGGTATTGATGATTGTATAAATCATTTTAATATTAAATATATTATTATTGGTGTTGAGAAATGAGAATCCTAACAGGATGAATGTGAATTGTTAACTCCTACATGTAAGCCACAGCCTAACCTCAACACTCAACCACACGTACACATCATCCATTGACAGATATTATTAAAATTTGATTTCACACATGAGTGACTACAAATTTTAATGCTATATTGAAAATATTTTAATTATTTTAGCGCTAAATATGTACACGTAAATAATATTTGGTCTATTATGCAGATCTTTTATATGTAGATCTTTTATATATATTATGTAGATCAGTAGCAGCTCCATCATGGACTTATCCCGGTAGCATTAGCTCTCACTTTCCTCTCTCACTGACAGCCAGTAACAGCAAAAAGAGCTCTCTTGTCTTCCTTTCTTCTAGACCTCGTCTCTCTTCCTCCTCCTCCTCCTCCTCCTCCTCATTTCCTTTGTCTCCAGGGAAACAAACCCCAACAAGACAAGGACTGAATGATAGCGTCCAATCAATGGAGACTAGTCTAATTGAAGGCACTTCACCTCTGCTGCCATCAGTAGCCAAGAAAGACCCAGAGAGGATTGTTATCATATCACAAAGAAGAGGAGAGAAGGACAACAAGACAGAGAGTGTACTAAAAGGTGTGTCACCTCCCCAGTTGCCCTCAGAAACTAATAGAGAGCCACAAAGGACTGTCATCATGTCAGGACTAAAGGCAGGAAACAAGAGACTGATAGGAGAGAGAGACAAGACAGAGAGAGTGTATGGAGGAGGAAAATTGAAGAAAATGAAGTAAGATTAATTTACTTTTTATGTGAATATACACCCGGTTTCCCACAAAGCATGCTAAGTGAGCCAAACAGCATGAGCTTCATGAGCTGACAAGCACTACAATACAGTACATGGCATTTTGGGCAACTTTAAAAATTCATAAAAAATCTAGATTTGCTTGGAATCAGCTCAAAGTTGATACACAATATAAGAACAAGTATATGTATCAAAAAAAATTATAAAAATGAAGAATTTTTTACTTTTCATTTTTGACGAAATTTGACCAAAATCCCTGTACTATAGTACAGGGATTTTGGCCCAATTTTTGAGTAACTTGAAAAATTCTTTAAAAATCCAAATTTGATCGGAATCAGCTCAAACTTTCTACACAACATAAGAACATGTATATGTACCAGAAAAAATTATAAAAATGACAAATTCTCTCCTAGCCATTTTGACGAAATACCCTGTACTATAGTCCAGGCCCTTTGATCTGATTATTGAGCAACTTGACAATCTACTCTGCATGAGCATTATGCCAAACTCCTGTGGGAAACCCTGTATATATACATGTACATTGTACATTGTTGAGTAGTGTCTGCCTTATTATGTACATAAGTATTGGATTCCATTGGTAAAATGATCTCACCGTTTGTTGTATAACATTATCAATCATTTACTAGCTAATTGAATAACGAGAGACTGTGACACATGTACATATACAGGCATGCAGTATGCAACGAATGTGAATTTATCATCTACTAATGTGAATGTACAGTGTACAATCCCTGCCCTAAATTTTATGCCCATTTTATAGCCTTCATACTTACATGTAGTAAAGTCCAGTACTTGTATATTCCCTATCATTTATTACAGTATGTGTCTTTAATAATGGATTATTGTATAGTGATGATGTGTTTTTAGGTTGGCAGGTGATTTGTTATCATCCCCTGGTAGCACACAGAGACGTGTTGTCTGTGATAATAATAATAAACAGTTTAAAAATACCAAAAGGTACAGTACAGAGCAGGTGGTAAAGCGTAAGATATGTGACCCTCCCAAAGTGTGAATCATAAGCTTTATGGGATGCTGTTCTATTTCCTTTGCAGACAGCAGCTCAGAAAACCAGACACTTCTAAGCTAAAATGGACCAGGAAGGATGATGCAATGTTATCCGATGGTGTTACAAAAACAACCAAAGCAACACGATCCATTCCTATACCATCAATATGTAATGATATTAATACTAGTGTTATTATTATTATTATTATTATTATTATTATTATTATTATTATTATTATAGTGAGTCGTAAGAGGAGAAGATCCAGCAGTAGTGGTGGTAATGGATCCTTTAACAAGTCACCATTTATTATTAAAAGATACCAATTGGTAAGAAGAGATGCAATATGCTGTATGCATGTGTGAAAAGATTAAAAAAGGAATATAATATATAATTATTCTATTCATTTTCAGCTAAGAGTCACATCAGCAACTGCTAGTAACAGCTTTTCCCAAAGGTCAGTCACTCAAGAATTGGTTCTTGACTTCATCATCATGATTCTAAAAATAGCTTTCTTTTAATAGTAACAATTATGTCATTCCTATTTGTAGGCGACTACACTTCATTACTAAGCAGTCATCCCATTCACCAATCCACAGCTCGCGTTCTAAAAAACAGCGTCTCTCCTCTTCTGCTTTAGCTTCTCCTTTTACCAAAAGGAAGAGCGTTCACAGAGTGTGGGCTCCCAATGGAGGAAAGAAGAGAAGAGCCCGTCCATCAGGTCTTGAAGTAAAGACAAGACAGGGTAACAAGCAATGGCTGTCGGCCGAACTAATCAAGGAAAAGAAAAAAGAGAAATCAAAACCGCAGCAACAAACTAAAATGCAACAAGTTAGAATTTTATAATACATTTATTTTAAATGCAAATTGTATATATAATAGGTTACTTGTGTTACTCCAAGGAGAGCCAAGAGAAAAGTTCAAGTTTCCATTAAAGGGAATTCATATTTAATGTCAAAGAATGGGAAATCAATGAGAAGATTATCAAGTGAGTGTACATGATGAAATTATAATCTTTTAAGCTCTAAGTGTCTGAAAAGTGTTGATTTATAATCTTTTAATCTGAAAATGTTGTATGAGTTTATTGCCCAAAAGTGGCTGAGAAGTCAACCCCATACTGATGCTCTTATAATGTTAAAAGTTTGAGCCAAAATCACTCTCCTTTCTTTTCTTTCTCTTGTACAGCTTCACGTAAGAATGCCAAAGGTATTCCTAATAGTAAAATACCGCACAGACCTCTTTCCAGATCAACTACACTCAAACTGAAGAGAGCCAAGTACATAACTGTATTATTATTATTATTAAGTTAATAGTGTGTGAGGCTAAGCTGTGGTTTGTGTGTGTGTGTGTGTGTGTGTGTGTGTGTGTGTGTGTGTGTGTGTGTGTGTGTGTGTGTGTGTGTGTGTGTGTGTGTGTGTGTGTGTGTGTGTGTGTGTGTGTGTGTGTGTGTGTGTGTGTGCAATGTGTGTCTTTTATGTATTTTGTCTACAGTGTGTCACTGTGTATGTCTACAGTGTTAGCATGTTGACAAATATTACGAAATTGGTTTCCGTTTCTTTTTAGTCATGTTGTACAAAAGAATGTGAACAGAGTTTGGTCTGCGAAGAGGAATGGCCCTCATATCCTTCGCTCCCAGTACTGTCTCTATTACAACAGATTCGGTTTGTCTTGACTTTGCTTTTAGTCATACTAATGATATTTGGTACAGGGAGGTGTAACCGTGGGGATCAGTGTCAGTACATTCATGATCCTAAGAGGATTGCTATATGCAGCAAGTAATTTTAATTGTTACATTATGTATAAGAATACTGTGTTATTAATATGTACTGTATTTCTCTAGATTTTTAAGAGGTAAATGTGAAAACATTGATGGCTCATGTCCTTTTTCTCACAACATTTCAAAGGAGAAAGTAAATGCTAAAAATAGTATCCTAGTTAAATTGTTTCTAATAGATGCCCGTTTGTTCTTTCTTCCTTCGTGGCGTGTGTACTCGTGATAATTGTCCATATCTTCATGTTAGCGTAGGCCCTAATGCTGAGCTCTGTATGGACTTTATAAAAGGATATTGTCCACTTGGAGAAGATGTGAGCATATGAATGAATGAATGAATTGAATGAATAATTCGTATTGTATATAATCATATTATCACAGTCTACTGTATGTGATTGAAAAACCTAAATCAGTTTAATGTCTCTATCTTACTTCTTACTTAGTGCAAGAAGCAACATACACTGACTTGTCCAGACTACTCAAGAACTGGAACCTGTCCAAGAGGTAAGAGACACTGTCCATTGAAGCACTGGAGGAATCCATTGAAGCAATACCAAACAAACCCGAACACAACGACCACCACTACACTCAGTACTACTCCCACCAGTAGCACTAGTTCTACTACTGGTGGGGTACCTGCTGTAAAGGAGCCTTATCCTTTAAGAAGATTAAGATTAAGGAACCAAAGGGCTCAGTCCTCCTCCTCTTCTTCATCTTGTACCTCTCCAACAATCATCACTCCATATCAACTGGATTTTTTACCATTAGATACCAGTAAAGGTATACTCAGATAATGATAATTATTAAATACTGTTAATTGTATGTCTCCTTTTGTAGTTCCAGAATTTATTGCTCTATGAAATGAATCAGAACAACAAAAACATTATTTATTATATTATTGTCATTCAATTCAGTCTTAAACCTACAACCAACCAAAAGCTACAGTCGGATTTTAATTTGTGCTATAATGATAATGTACTATTTATTTTATTCATTAAGTTAAAGTTTAGGGAGACTGTTGGTCAATTTTTAAACCAGTCAACTGAAAATTAATTAGTGCTGCAAAAATTACAAGCTAGTTTTTGACACCTTGTTTACACCTCGAGGTGTGAACAAGAACAGGAAGTTGCAAAATTTAATGAATTTTTTTACTCATATTTTATTTCAATAAAAGAGCCACTTAAATTGCTAATAACAATACAGATGCAGATATCAGAGTAATTGAGTAATTTACTCTATTATCTATGCTTTGTTGCATGTTAAAATAAATTAATATCATTTTTAGTAATATTATAGATCATTTTATTATTAACAATAAAGAGAAAAAATAATTTAAAGTGATTTTTTTCACATTTACATACACACAAAGAATAGAACAGCTCAGAATTACAAATTAAAACCTGTGTCATAATACAGTAAAGAAGAGGGAAAAAATTAATAACAATAATAATAATTTATTTTTGGTGAAAAGACATAGAATTTAAGATCCACTCAAAAACAATTAAAAGTATTTTAATACGGAAGTGGTTGACTGAGCTGCCTTGTCTGACAGCTGAGGTGAGTGATGCAAAGTGTTTGGAGGTGGTACCAGAACGTAATCACCAGTCTCTTCATCTCCAGTCTCTGGCTTGACCCATGTAACCACTTGCTGATTGCTATAACCAGCATAGAGTTTAGTGGAACAAGAACTGACTGCCAAACTGTGTGAGAGAGAGAAAGTGAGGATTGATTAATGATTAACTAATTTCAAGATATTCTCACCTCAATACTGGGTTACACTCCTCAGTAGGACAAGACAGCTCACAAACCTCTGATAAATCCCAAGAGCTCCAGAACCTACATGTACCATCACACAATCAAGCATAGTTAGAATACACTCCTCACATTATTTTTCCATTGGCTAGCCCTCCAATGATGACATTAACATGGACTCCTTCAGGTGCTGAAGTGTAGCAAAGAGAGAGGATCTGTGTAGCGCTTCTCATAGTCTTGACAAGTCTACCATTAATGGTCCACAAATTAAGAACACAACATGCTTGAGAACCTAAAGAATAATACGTACAAATATAATTTTAAAAGCCTTAGATCTATACTCTCATCTTCTTCTTTCTTTGCTTTGCATAAAACTGCTATATCCCCCAGTGTTGAACTAACTGCAACTATACTGACTGGGCCTTCATGTGGACCCAATGTATTAACATAGCAG
>NW_003546275.1:114786-330484 GCF_000090795.2 Amphimedon queenslandica | reverse complement strand
TGAAGTATTTCAGCAGATACATGTAAGTATATTTTTTAGTGTATTTTAACTTAATATAACTGCATGATTATAGCTGACCTATTGGTGTCCCATATAATGCAAGTGCAGTCTGAGCTACCACTGACAACAATGCTGTAAGGTTTACATGATACCAGACTATTTACTGGACCAGTGTGACCTCTTAAATGTGTCACGCCGCCAGCATATGATGGATTCTAAAGAGATCACAATAGCTCAAATGGTGGAGTGTACCTATTGATGATATACTAACTTGTTTAGCAGTGTTATTTAGCTTCCAGAATGATACTACTCCACTTCCACCATATATAACAAGCATCTGACCATTGCATACCACTTGACAGCAGGTGACCTGTGTTGAAATAATAGCAAGCAAAATGAATACATGCAGTGCATTGAGACACTTACTCTGTTAAGAGGTGAATTGTGTAGTTTGATGGTAATAGAATGATCACTGATACCAACAGATCTAATGAGTATGGCATTATCCCAATGACCCCACGAGATGAATAAACTGTTATAAGTCCCTGATGGACTCGGAAAGAATGCAGCATCCTGATCAGTAATGGCCACTTCACCGTTCCACAGGCAGGTTAGTCGCTCCGGTGAGAGTGGGACAGTGGTTGTTACAATGGGGCGGTGAGAGAAAGGAGGGTCCGGCTGGCCGATGAAGACACAGTCTAGTGATACTTTGGGTTTTATTAGTTTCATACTGTGGGATATTATTGAGTTGTTTATCTTAAGCGGTGCTGAGGAAGATGAGGTCAATCTTTTTAATATTGAGCCGAATCTGATGAGTAGTGTTGTACGGACTGTTGTTTTAGAGCGATGAGGATGAGGCTCCTTGAATAACTGGAGGGGCATCTGCCCGTACGTCTTTACCATCGTTTTGAGTGCTTCCTGTTGAGTGACGTCTGATATTGAATCAACATCAATACCGTCAGCACCATAGTATGTCTATATGAACATGAAATAGAATAGGTACTATTATAGTACAGGGGCTTTGGCCTGATTTTTGAGTAACTTTAAAAAATAGTAAAAAATCCAATTTTGATCGGAATCAGCTCAAACTTGCTACACAACATAAGAACATGTATATGCACCAGGAAAAATTATAAAAACAAAAAATTCTCTCCTAGTCATTTTTGGCAAAATTTGGCTGAAATCCCTGTACTATAGTACAGGGACTTTGGCCCGATTTTTGAGTAACTTTAAAAATTAGTAAAAAATCTAATTTAGATGGGAATCAGCTCAAACTTGCTACACAACATAAAAATATGTACATGTGTATATGCATCAGGAAAAATTATAAAAATGAAGAATTCTCTCCTTTTCAATTTTGACGAACAACCCTGTACCTTAGCCCACAGTCCAAACTTACAGCAGGATGGAAGACATTGACAGCATTCACAGCAGCTCTACCAGTCTGCTTGTATCCAAACACCAAATCAATCCACTCGTGCAAGTGCTTGGACACATACTCACTCTCAAGTGCCTAAAATAGAACAGGATTACATCAGCAGAGATTGATCTATAAATAACCTGTCTGTGTTTGAGGACAAAGAGTCTTGGGTCACCTTTGGCCCATGGAGGCAACACCACATGATCAACTGTTTCTCCGTTTTGCTTCTCGCCTAATTTAAACCCTAGAGAGAGAAAAAAATGAATAATCAGTATCATTATTTTTATTATCGGTTTTACTTTCTGAGTTGGTTAAGAATTCAGGAAAGTAGAAGAATTCTGGGATAAGTTCTTTAACGTCAGTAGCTGATTCAGAGGACGATAGCCACCAGGTGGTAGCCACTTTGTGAAATGATCTATCGGCGATATCAAAACTCTTACCTAAGTAAAAAACATGTGATTATTATTATTATTATTATTATTATTATTATTATTATTATTATTATTATTATTATTATTATTACTATTATTACCTTGAAAGTCTAGAAACATATCAGTAAAAGGAGGGATACGGACTAAGAAGTGAAGCACGATCCCAGAGTTGGAGTAATGAGAGCCATAATGGTACGGCTTTGATGATATGGAGGAGAGACCAGGCATCATGAACCCTTGATTAGTACACTCATTTAGTATATACTAACAAACAATAATAACAAACAAATAAATAAATAAATAAATAATAATAAGAGTACCTGATATCTGTCAATATATTTTTTAATCTTGCTATCATCTTGAATAGATATGGGTCTCTCCAGTATTCTAAAATGAAATAAAATGATAAATAATCCAACCAGCATAGCAACAACAACAAGGGCAATACAAACCTAAATGAAGAGTCCTTGGACAGGTCTAGCTCTTCACTGGTATAATCCGAGAGGATGAAAGGAAATATTGGATACTGCATCAGGTCATTGAATGTCCGACCTGCCAGTTTATTCAATTCCATCAAATACTCAAAGTTAGATATTTCTCCTTGCTGCCATCTATCAAACAAAGAAAGGAATATATGCTTTAAACATACACATTTAACAAGAAGAAGTAGACAATGAGCAAGACAAAGAGAGTGATCGTACCCGATGGTCAATGCTTTTAATTTGCCTCCTCCTTCTCCTTCTCCTCCAGGATCAACAAGATTAGGCATATCAAGCTCAAGGAGCCCAGAGTGAACTTTATTGCGTTCCTAATCACATGAGAATCACATGAGAGCTATACAATGACAAATACCCACCATGGTGGTATCAAAGGAGAGCAATAAAGTGATCCCGTTTATAAGGAATATCTCGAGTGCATTATCTTTGAGCATGTATCTTCTTCTGTGTATTTCAACGACATCAGTATGTCTCCATGACATCAACTGTGTCTTCTCGTCTAGTGCCACCACCTTTACAAGAGAATAACAGGATCAGTGAGAGAAAGAGGGAGGGTTTAGCATTACTTTAGCAATGTTAGGGTCTCCTAGGGGCTTGTCTCCAATAAAATAACACGAAATATTGGCTAAAAAAGAAAGGGGTCACTGTCATTTAATTTTATCCTCCTCCTTACTAATTAGTAGGTTTCCAATGCAACTGCTGTCAGGTGATATAATATAGCACCGCTGATGTGTATTACCGATTCTAAAAATAGCAACAAGATCACATGACCATCACATGACCATCACATGATCGTCACATGATCATCACATGACCATCACACTTACATATCTTCATTTGGCTGCCTCAAAACTTTCATTAGCATTCCCTGTGCACTGTCATAGGCTGTTTCCTCAAATATAAATGACAAAGGTGAACATCTTATGCCTATAAATCATACATGTACATGTACATTATAAATTTCTACATTAATTTCCTCTTACCTGATTCTCCAGTGCAAGCTTCACGTAGTAGAAACTTCTCACTGGTCATACGTGTTGACCTCATCAGTCTTCTCCTCACTCTTGATGGACCTTCGGTTGGATCTAACTGCCAACACAATGGCCGTGGCTCATCCTCACTCCATATCCCTCTAAAATAATACAACAAAATTCACATTATGTGTATTAATAAATTGATATACTACAAAATTGCAAATTATCAAAATTACAATTACATGTACATACAGATTAATGCTGCTACCACTGACCGTGGGTGAGTGATTGATGCAATGATTTTCTTCCATTGTCTGAGAGTCTCCTTCTCCTGTACTCCGGCTAACTCTATCTGTCCCAATAGACTCAGTCTCAACTCCTTTTGTCTCCCAAACACTCTCTCAGTGACTTGTATTGACGCTCTCTTCACAGCTGCTTCCTTAGTCCTCAATCTCTCTATCATTCTATATTGTAACAATTAATGGAAGCACATGTCATGAGAGCAGGTTTACTTATTGTAAATAGTTTGTCGGCGATAATCAAAGTCTTTCTTTCCAGACTCCATTCTCTCCGCCCATCTCTGATCAGCCTAAAGTCAATAAACATATCAATTGTCCATTTTCATTTGTGTTATTATTACATTTTTCATTTCATCCTTAATTGACTCAATCCTTTGCTTGGATCTGCTATCATCATCCTCATGGGTCATCAGCAGTGAGGATAACTTAGTGCTTGGTTTTAATCTAGTGAACCCAGTGCTAGAACAGGCATCAAATATGTCATTATAGGCCTCCATTGATTGAACGTCACTGTGGACATTAGGAGACTGCATTAGATCTGTTATAGTTAGAATCAAACGACCACAGAACTAAAAGAAATGAAAATTTATAAGTGATTAAGTGGACATGTACATGTACATGTATGTCCAGATATTAATTACCAGTTTTTTAGTTTGAGAGCTAAATAGTAATGAGAGGAGAGATGAAAAGTCGTCGAGTAAATGAAAGGACTTTATCAGCTGGAGACGAAACTGATGAGAATGAATCGGAGAGAGTAAGAAACCAAGCAACTTTGAGAACTAGGAGAAAGAAAAAGAGAGAGAAATTGCTTAATAAAAGACAACTAAAGTATACTGATTCAAGAAGTGCTAGTTTAGTATACTGATTCAAGAAGTGCTAGTTTATGTAGTTTCTCTTTACCTGCTCAATCAATTGTCCTCTTGAGCTTGTAAAATAGCGAAGAGAAGACGACTCATACTGACTAAACGACTGTTAAAAATATCATCAATAAATTATTATTATTATTTCATTGTTGTACTTTTTTCCCTGAGCCACGCAATGAGCGGTGAAAGAAACGCAAGAGAAAGGAGGTGTAACCGGCCACAGTGGCAGCTGACGACATCTTCTTATCAAAGAGCATCCCTCTACGCACAAACCCCTCGTCAGTAAAACGGGAAACAACCTCGCCAGTGAGAGGGGGCGTGTCATTAATTAACCACTCAACGGACATAGCTGAAGTTTGAATGAATCTAGTCTGTAGCTCGGTCTGAGTTGCTAGAGACTGTACTGAGGCAAAAGGTGATATGAGACCACCGCCGTCTGTTATAGGACCAGCTATAAAGAACTGTAAGGCTTCCGCTAGCGTATGATAGATAAACTGCTCCAGGTATACTATGGTTAATGTCATTGAGGCTATATATGTACATGAAATAAATGAATAAATAAATAAATAATTACTTCTGTTTTTCTTAATCTCATCCAGACAGTGTTTGAGACATACCAGGAGAGTCTCGAGAAATCTAAAGTTTTCCTCAAGTTCCGCACTATGAATGGGTGTGGTTAATTAATTAGTGTGAGTGGGTGGACGGAGTCTTACCTCAGTGTGTACAGGACAATCAGTTTACAGAAATTAAAGAGATCAGTTAATAGGGTTTGCTTATTCTCCCTGCATTGGAGAGAAATAAGATAATGGTAATTGCAATTTAAAACAAGTGAACCTTTTTTTAAATTTGAAATACATGTACATGTACATGTAGACTTACTTTGATAAAGATGTTGATTCTGGTATTAATATAATCATCTGACAGATCATCTTCAGGAGCCCGTTACTAAGCATGCACGCAGGCATGAGCTTAACCATCTCAAATAACTAAAAAAACATAAATTAATATGAAATTATCATTTCAAATGAAAAAAAATTTATAATGCACATGTACTGTACATGTGTGTATGGCAATAGAAATGAATGACTAACTTCTCTTAATACACAGAGTGTAGTGTGACAGAGGTTAGGATCAGGCAGTGTATTAGCTATACACATTAGGATTGGTATTACTGCATTGAACTGGAAACCACTCAAAGACTGTGGAACTTGAAATGTACCAGAAGACCTAATAATAATAATAATAATAACAACAGCAACAATAATAAGCTGTACATCAACTAGTTGATCAAGATTAGCTTACTGGTCAAACAGGTTAATCTCTTGTCCGAATACAATACTGAATAGAGCACTGACTAGCTCAAACGAGAGGGTGTGCTGCTTCAGCTGGTTCCCGAGGAGATTGAAACCCTTCACCTGGAGAAAATTAGCCTGAGAGCTATCACCAGCTCTACGAAAGAACTCACCAAGAACCTAGAGAAAGAAAGAAAAGTATAAACTAATAGAAAGGGAGCAGTCAATAGTACTGTACATAAATATAAAAAAGAAATTCACAAATAGTAAATGCACTGCAATACATGTACATGTATGAGCTTACCCTAACGACAGCAGTCCTGACAAGGATAGAAGGATGGTCTGCCATAACGACAATGCTGTCCTGATCAAGTATAGGCCCAAGGACCTTACGGACTTGAGTGTCGGGCAAGAGACATATGATCTTCCTTATGTGTGAGAGGAGCCCAGTCTCAATACTGACAGGGACTGTCTCCTTTATATCACTGTCATTGAGGAATGGGAGGCCTAAATGTACATACAACATAATTATATGTGAGAGCTAAATGTACATATGCATATATATAACATAATTACATGTATATGTATACATAAAAATAATGTAAAAAAGCTTGGACTATAGCCCAGGTTTCCCCCCCAAATACTTTTAAGTACAATACTAATGATACTGACCGGTGATGTCAGTCCAAGTGAAGAGAGTCTCTAAGTCGCTGTATGAAGAATCGGGTAATCTGCCAGCGAGAGACTGAACGTCAAACTCAACAACTTCCATATCAGACTCAGACTCGTTGTCATGTTTCTCGGTCTCTTCTCCTCCTTCATCCCTCCCTCCTCCTCCCCCTCCTCCTAGTGATGCCCTGTCTCCTAGTTTACCCGCACTGTGTGACTCAAGTGAACTCATAGATTGACTCGGCGAACACTTTGGTAACTTTGATGCTATTGTAAGAATTATTTATACAATACGTGTACACTTAGTTTCCTGTAACATGTCTAAATATCTCTTCCCTAGTCCCTCTCTCCTCTCTCTCTCTTACTTTCTACTAGTGACAGATTAATGTCTCCTCTGACTAGTTTAGCATCATTAAGATCGGGAAGGAGTAGATGGTCCCAAACATACTTGAGCCAAGCCTCGTGGGGCGGGTCTCCCAACAATAACGCTATCAAACGTACGAAAATCATCGATATTGAACTATCTAGTGGCTCATTGGATTCAAGTGACCTCCTCTCCTATAAAAACATAATTTTAATTCCTCAACTGTAATAAGAACATGTACAAAGTAATGAATGTACATGTACATGTACATTGTATGTACATGTAAGTATAATAAGTACATGTACACATGTACGTGTACATGTACGTGTATGTGTACATCTATGTGATTCCCTACTTTACTGGTCAGTAGTATTTTCTTGAGTGCTTCTGCTGCGAGGAAGTGATTTCGATTTAGTTCCGAGTGGCTGTTCTCCGGACTGAGGAGCTGTTCCAGTTGCCATAGCAACATCTGCCACACCTCCACGGGCGAGCGACACCAGATGTGCCAGTCGAGTAGTATATGCTCCAGAATGTCAGTGTGTTTGATTTCTATTCTCTCTGGGCCACAAGCCCAATCAAGAAATACCTGATAATAATGATAATAATAATAATAATAATAATAATAATAATAATAATAATATTAATCATTATGTACATTACTACAGTACATGTACACATCTTTTAGGGTGGTCTTTGGTCACACTTCAGAAATTCGTAAAAAATCCAAATTTGATCAGAATCAGCTTAAACTTTCTACGCAACATAAGAACATGTGTATGCTTCAGAAAAAATTATAAAAATGGAGAATTCTCTACTTTTCATTTTTGGCAAAATTTGGCCAATGACCGTGTACTATAGTACAGGGACTTAGGCCCAATTTTGGAGCAACTTTAAAAAATTTTTAGAGCCACATCAAAAACTTATAAAAAAACTATTTTAATTAGAATCCGCTCCAAAAACAAAAGAACATGTATACAATGTATACGAATTAGCAAAAATATAAACTGTAATACATATACATTCATAGCCTTACTTTAGCAATATTTCTTGTAAGAGCTGCCTTGCTAGTCCTCAGTACTTGCTGTAGTAATGTGATCCCTTTCAACTGACGGAACTCGAGTTTAGCTTGTGGCGAGTGATGAACTGTTAGCTGAATCAGCGAGAGCGTGTGGAACTGTGCTATATCTGAGCAACCTTTGCTTACCGTCTGCAAGGAACAAAAAACGAAATAAGAAATAAAAGTGTTAGTAATAAAAGTGATAAGATCTATTAATACATTATACCTTAGCATAAAGATAGAGTAGCTGTTCTAATCCAATACAGTTCAGGAGCACATCAAACAGCTGTGGCTGGTTGATAGGAGATGCTGTTGCTACCCACTGTAGCTGATCCACACTGGGTATTCTAACTATGATGCTGTCGGAAGAGGAGGAAGGATTGTGTGGGTCAGTCTCTCTCTTGGTCTCTTTTAAACTAACGAAATAAACCTTTTGACTTTGATGGGCCCAATATGATACAACAGGCCACTAAAAAATAACAAAATAATAAATAAAATGCTGTAAAAAGTAAAAAAACAAATGTATTTACTTGAATAGCTTGGAGCTGGGAATCAGTTATACCAATTTGTTTAACTTCAGTTGAATCAGATGCCATCTCGACATAACTGGATGTAAGTATATCACCTAATTCACCAATACAAGATGGAGGGGACTCTGGGCCTAACTGATACAATAGACTAGCTAGATTAGTATCATAAGAACCTGAAGAATAGAGAGAGAGAGAGAGAGAGAGAGAGAGAGAGAGAGAGAGAGAGAAGAGCAAAAATAAACAATTGAAGAGATAAATCACAATCTAAATCATAATATTTAATTACCATCAAATATATTAAGTGATCCAAGTCTCCATTTTAGGCTCATCTTGTCAGCATTGACTAGTTTAATGTGTCTCTCTGATGTTATGTTGCTGACTACACCTCCACCAATGCCACAGTAGCCTTCATTATACTGAGCAAGGGATGAGGAGAGATTTAGAGTGTAATTAAACACGTCACCTCCATCAATGACAATCTCCACCTACAGTTAATAAACACATGTATGACAAAAGCAGCTGTGTGTGTTAAGAAATTTTGGCAAAAATTTTGATGGAAATATCATGAAATATTTGTAGGTTTGTGGGTTAAATTTAGTGATTTTATCATCACTTAAAATCAAAAAAAGAACAGGGTTACGTGTGACCCCTCGGGGGGTACAACACTCCCCCATTCAAAAATTTGTCTTCAACGTATACTACTGCTTAGGCCAGGCTGCTAGGCTGCCTTAAATAGCAACATATTCTAACAATGCAATCGTGGGTCGCACTTTTTAAAGGATGAGATTCACGACTATCGGGTTACTGTTAAAGATTGAAGATAGAAATAGCTGTACATGCAGCAAAAATGGCAACATATTCCTCACCTGACATAGTCTTGAAGAATATTTAATGCTGATATATAAATGATGGAATGAGTTGAGTGTCAATGCACTGCCTGAAGTGACCGAATTGGCACCAGACGCATCATCAAGACAAGTGTGCTTGATCTGATCTGAAAAACTACAAAAGTAATAACAAATATAATAGCTATACTACATGTATATGTGAGCTAACACTACGTCTATGTAAAACAGTTCTAAGGCACAGATATCAGTAGAGGGTTCTATAAATATGATTCTTACGTTACAACAATGTCTCCACTGCAAGGAGAGGCCCAGAGCTGAACGTAGACTTCACCAGTGAGGAGAGAGAGCAGATGAAAGTAAGACTCCAATGGATACTTCCCAATATAGAGCCACATTGACAGTGCACAGTGATGAAGGCTAGTGGACTGTGGACAGGGTAGCCTGAGCATCTCTGACCAGCTCAGCTTCATTGACGGACGAGGGAAGCTAAACTCAATGTAGCTCGAGGGTTGTCTGTTGTGTGAATTCTGTTTAGCTACTTTATAAAGCATTGAGACTAGCTGCTCCTAATGCACAAGAGTGAATGAGAGAGAATTGTATAATTACAATAGCTGTTTTTTATTGCATGATTTGCATTCATAGAAGTTACCAAGTTTTCTTTATTTCCTTGGAGTTTTAAGAACAGTTTCCTAAGGTCAGAGTGAGAGACTTGATAACTGGCCAGGACTTCAACCAACTGACACAATAACTTGGAACAATCTGTGTAAAGGAACGATAGTGAATTTATTTAGGAGTCTCTGTACTATGGTATCTGTCAAAAATGGCTAGGATAGAATTCTCAAGTTTTATAATTTTTTCTGATACATATACATGTTCTTATGCTGTGTAGAAAGTTTGAGCTGATTTCAATCAAATTTGGATTTTTTATGAATTTTTGAAAGTTATTCAAATATTTGATAAGGGCTACAAGTGAATTTTTTTGCATGTATTTCTATTAAAATGTCCTTTCTTACTTTTACTTCTCTCAGTTTTTGAGTCAAAAAGATTTGAAAATGAGTCCAAGAGAAAACCAAGAATTCCCTGAAATGAATTATCAACATGATCAGAGTATACAATGTACATAATACATCAAAAATCATGTACTCTTGATATACTGGTACAACATATGTACATGTACATGTATAATTTAAAGGAGTAAAGGATCATACTGTGTACCTTCCTGGCTAGAAGTGATATGTTGAAATTGTCAGCTTTCAGTAGATCAAGAAGATAAGCAAGAAATAGCTCAAGAGCGGAGTCACTAATAACAATAATAATAATGATAATAATAATAATAATAATAATAATAATAATAATAATAATAATAATAATAATAACAAGGGAACATGCTTATTACCATTGTGTTTTGGTAGTAGCATCCTCCACACATTCCTTCAATAGCTCCAAGCATTGCCAGACAGGGCCTTCAAGCCACAGTCTCTTCTTAATATCCTCCGGTACCTTCACTGTAGTCACTGGACTATGTAGGCCAAACCCACTCCCTGCGACCCTCTCCTCCTCCTCTCCTATAGGCTCCTCAGGGGTACCTCCCTCGCTCCAGAGCGACCCAGCCCTTGCTCTACCACCAAACTCCGTATCAGCATCATACCCGGAATAATCAGACTCCCCGTCTATCACGGCTGGGAAGAAAGGATGGAGTCTATTGCTGGGGGAAAGGGCAACGGTTGGGCTGATGAGTTTGATGGGTTTACGCGTGACCTTGGTGTCACTGGGCAAGGTGAGGGGACGTATCTTGGACTGACGGCGTGATAAAATTGGACTACCTTTAGCACTGCCGTGAGACGAATGAAGTGAGTTACGAGACGGACTTATTTTACTAGTTGAGCCTCGACTAGAGGAGTGTCTGCTCCTGTGACTAGGACTGCGGGTTGGTTTAAGGCTGTGGTTGTGGCCAGGGCCTGAGCTAGAGCGACGAGGAGAGACAGGAGCTGAAGAAGGCTCGGGAGAATAGAAGGTAGCAGTCTTGAGGAGCGTAGCTATGTATTGAGATGAGTTTGAGGCAGTGCATAATTTACTACCATGAAGGAATGAATGGACCTCAGAACAATGGAACTCCAATACCTAAAAATGATTAAAAATATAATTAAAAATATGAATACATACATTGTACATGTACGCATAAAATTGGCTATGATAATTAACTTAATATAGCTGCTTACCTTTGAAGGATTCTCCCTTACTCTACATACAATGGTTGCCATAGAGAGAAGGTGACAGAGGAGTGACACACAGACCTCCCTTAGCTTGCTAAACACGTTGCTCCCCTCCCCCTTTCCCGACCAAATCCACACCCTCTCTAACAGGCTGGCAAGAGAAGGAGCAAGCACCTGATATTTAAAAACAATATTAAACATTCATTATAAAAGAATCATAAACTACTACTATACAAGCAATATAAAAAGTACATGTACATACACAACTAAATGATGGCTTAACTACCTGTATAACGTCCCATATGTGATTTTCATTCATTAACACCAGTATACCATCACAAGTCGACGTGGCCTCTACCAGTATACACCAGACATCAGAGACCAATTGTAAATGACTAACAAGAGGTGCTGTAGCAAGCTGACTGATATTAGTCTCGTCCAACAAATGCTGTATCTGTACATGTATCTGATCTATCTTCCGAAGATCAAATGGTTTAGTTATATTATCAGTCTCTCCGCCACTATTGATTAGTTTATTGCATTTCTCTAAGAGGACACGAGCATTAAACTCGTAAGCTATCTGAAGGAGGGCATTGACTAGCTGGAGGTGTGTTTTATTGCCACTGAGGTGACTGCTGTGAATGATGCTTGATTCCCACGGGCGAGAGAGCGTTCGTAAAACGTTACAAAATATGGCGAGTGTTTCTGAGCGGAACTGAGAAAGAGGAACAAATACAAATAGAGAGAAGAGATTGGATTTGTGACCTTCAAGAAACGGGACTAAGCTACTAGGATGTGACGCAACTTTTTGGAGGAGTTTCAAGTAAAGATGAATCACTTTCTCTTCCTCAATCTCAAAACAGGACTCGGTCACCCTTTCCTCATTTCTGCTTTTCTTGCCCTCTGAAGCTTCCTCTCTTCTCTCTCTCTCTTCCGAGGTCTCTCCTTTCTCTTCTCTCCTTTTGTTGGAGTCCAGTTTATGTCTCATTCTCTCCAGTATCATTTTATGATATGGGAGGATGACGTGTTGAGTGAGAGATGAGAGGAGGTGACAGGAGGAATGAGAAGAAAACAAGAACAGCAAATGGAACATGACTTGAAGGACGGTTTGGTGGCTACCCTCTCGAAGCGCCGTCACGTAATTGCTCACTTTCGTCCAAAACTCGGGTGTGGTCGAGGAATCGGGCGATAATTGAAGCCATGCCTTCTCTAATAGCTCGAGATAAAGGTCGAGAACCTCTGGCATTGACCAGACGGAGCTGTGAGAAATATGGGGAAGGAAGTCAGAGATTATACCAATCTTATCAAGACCGGTTTGTGCAAGAAGCTGTAATGAAAGCAGCTGTATGCTTGGAACTGATTCAAAAACGACTAGCAACGATTGAGATATTTTACATAATCTCTGCTCCATCTCAACGTAGCCTTCCCTTAAGAAAGACCGAGCACTAGGGACTTCCTTCTCTTCCTCTTCCTCCTCCTCATCTTCTAATTTATTGTGAGCCGCTAGTTCTTGTCTACTTCCTGCCTGAATGAGATCAGAGATACACACCAGCTCCCTCATCAACCGACCCAGGAGACAATGAGCAGCTGTAACAACAGAGTCCCAAGTGGCCATTATCCGTGGTAGAGACTGTAACTTGGAACAAACATACAGTAACCATTCCTGACTTGAATCAAAGATGGATTCATTTAATACGTTAAGCAATGCATCAGGAGGTAGTAGCACGCTCCCTGGTGATAGGACAGTGGGTGGAGTTGAGAAGGGAGGGGCTTCAGAAAAGGAAAGAGCGTTAATGGCTACTACAGAGGTATAGACTGATTCGAGAAATAATAACGATAGTTCACCATCAAGATAACGGTTGGTTGTAAATATAAGACCCTTACCTAAACGCATAGGGGCCTTTGTTGCCATGGTAATGGGGCGGGGCAGTAACGAGCGTAATTCAAAAGTGTGAGAAGGTGAGAGTAACGACTCAGAAGTGTTGTTAATTAATATAAGCCACACCCTCAGGAGATAACGAGCGAATAAAGACGAGGCTAGAAAGGACGACGGTATATCTTCTTCTCCGGCATTCCTAGTCTCAATCCAAACCAGTTGGACCTCTTCAAGGAAATCCGTCAGTTTTGAGAGGAACCTGATTAGTTGTGATATCTGGTGATTGTTCTTGGGTACTGAAGAGCAAGTCAGTCCTTCTATTACTCCTAGTACTAACAGAAATAACTTGACGTCATCAAGAGAGGAAGAAAGAGATTGGTTGCTCAAGAGGGTCTCGGGTATCCATTCCGTTGCTTCTGGTCCAATGGCTGGGAGGGAGTTCCTCTTTAACTCACTTGTGATGCGATATGATGGCGAGAGTGGGTGTGGCTGACTCCGCCTTCTTGAATGAGAATACGATGGAGAAATACTGAGAAATAAATCTATAAAAATAAAAGACAAAACATTACGACTATTATTATATAATTAACTAAAAGCTTTACTTAGTTCGTCAGTATTTCTCCTCACTAGCGGTAGGAGGCTCCTAAGTACAACTAATAACAATTCAACTAAATCATAATTAGATAAATCGACCTAAAAAGGAAAACGAGAAGAGAAAGATAACAGTAGATTAAATGCATGTGAACACACATATACGGTATACATGTACATATATATGTACTACAACTACTAATATACTTAGCCAGACATGCTAAAGAACACGTGAGTGAGTGAACCAGAACTATATGTTGATACTGAATATGTGGTAACAGTTCCATTCAATAGACATAGGACTGCAAGACTTTGTTCACACATTATCATTGAATAAGTAGAGGCACTATGGATCAATAAATTATGAACCAGTATTACTATTGTATGATGATTATGAGCCTACGTATGTGTACATGTGCAATACATGCAGTATCAGTCTCTTTACAAGAATATAATATTATTGTTGCCAATGGTTGTCCTTATCAAAAACATTGAAATTTTAAAGAAATAAGTGTATTAGAAGTACTTCACAATTCACATACATGTATTTCTGAAGAAAAATATACCATAGTCCGTTCCATTTGGTTACAGTTACATATACGAGGTACTTTCATTTTTAAAAATATCAAAACGCCATTTTTGACTTACTTGAGTACACATGTGGTGTATGGTTGCCAATAGCAACAATATGTCTTCTCTGTAGAGGAACTTTTTCAGCGAGGCTGCCTCTTCATCTTTTGAGAGGGTGGGCGGGGATAAGGAGGTGTGGTCAGAATCAGGAGAATTAGAATTGGAATTACTAGTAGGTGTAGTTGCAGTACCATTAACGAGCATTGATGTGAATCGATTCAATAATGAATCAATGAGTATACTAAGAACTGAATGAGGATCACTAGGAGGGAGGGGAAAGAAAATAGGGACTTGACACAATTCAATATAAAAATATGGCGGTTTCATTATAATATTTAATTTAACTTAATTTACGATAATTAATTTAACTTAATTTACTTAGAAGCAAAGCATGAAGTGACATCTTTTCCCTCGGCTAGAGTGATCAGGAAAGACTGTAGGAACTGGATTAGTTTGACGTCACGATCCTAACAGAAAAAAAGAAAGAGAGAGTGGGGGAAGAAATGATTTTCATGCTTTGCACAAAATACGTAACGCATTACTTGTCCTTTTTCGTTCAAGAAAGACGAGAGATGGTCACTAACAGTCTGAGGTGAAGCCATACTCTGGTACAGCAACCTTCCTACTCTTCCCCGAGTCCACTGCTACTTACTGCCCAATTGTATCCAGTTAATAGAGGCGGCAGAGTAGAATGTTATTCCTGAGATATTTCAAGAAGAGGTGGAAACTTGAAAAGAAATTTTTCCAGCAAAATTTTAATTTAACCACGCCCCTTGGTTAATTAATTGTTATATAATTTTATTAATTTATTTACACTTGCAAAGAAGGCAAGAACTTGAACAAAATGGAGTGCAAAAAAGTTCTAGTTCTAAATAAATGTACATTACACACATTTAGTATAATAACGATAATGAGTCATGGAACAGTGTCTGGGTATTTGGTTCAATGCCTTCCTCTGCTTGGTCCTGCTTGTTTCTTCAGCATTCCGTATATCTTTTCCTTCAGCCATTCTTTATTATGTGGAGAGTATGTACCACTTGATGACTGATGACTAAAAAAAGAAATATATATTCTACATATATTCAGTACTAAAATACAGTATTTAACATAGGAACATAAGAACTAAACGTGGGCAGTCATAATAGCAAATTCTTACACCAGACAGCTAAGATCGTGAAGGTTGTCGATAAACTTGAAGAGCTCGCTGATGTCATAAGTGATTGAAGGACTCTGGGGATGAAGCTGACGTAAATGTTCCTCGTATATCTTACATATTCCTTAAAAGACATAAGGACATAGTTAGAAAAGGGAAAAGTATTTAAAATATCTACAATGTATATACATGTCATTAAACAACCCAAGGAACACCCATTTACTGCAACTAACCCAGCCACACCCACACAATTACACTTGGTTTTAGTTTTTAATTTTTATTATGTAATTCAGTACAAGAAACAAATAAAATTTTTCACACTGTTAATAATTATGGTATATATACATATATTATATTGTATTATATATATATATATATATATATATATATATATATATTACCTTCCAAGCACTCATCTAGTGTCTCGTAGTCAGTGTAGGTTCTGTTCTCGTGTGCTCTGGTTGGTTGGATGAGTAGAATAGTGTGAGACTATAAATATAATTGCAGAGATAGAGTAGAAATGAATGAATACTAGCGACTCACCATGTTGCCAAATGTTTTGCAAAGCAATTTCTATAGTGGGTGGGGCTGGCTGAACATTGATTGACTCCGTGTTCTAAAGAATACGGAAGCCACGTGGCTCAACTTTAGCTAAAATTATTAATATTTTTATTGTTTAAAAATAAATATAGAAATAGAGATAAAAAAAAGGCTCATGCATATACAGTGTACTTCATAATAATTTACTAAACAAAATAATAATTATAAATGTATATGTGCTTAAAAAGTAATGTTACTGATGTTTTATAAAAGAGAATAAACTGCAGTTTGCAATAATTCCTACTATAATGATAATAAATCAAAGGTGAGTGTCTGCGATAGAAATACGTCTAAGGCGATATTGTTCTGTTGCTGCAGCTGGTTGCTTTCCTCTCCTAGCAAATCCTTCGATGGGAGGCTGAGAGTCTTCATCTTGTGAATAAGATATTCCTGTCTTGAGTGCAAACATCAGATTATCCATATGGGAGCCAGACTCTCCGCCATCAGAGTCCCCTGCCCTAGCAATGGCATAACTACCAGACTCCCCAGAATCACTGTCACCGTCTTTCTCCTGGACCTCTTCAATCGGGGGAGGAGAGGGAGGGAGAGAAGGAGGGAGCGAGGAGTCCGCTCGTTTTTCTTGCTGTTTCTGTTTCTGCTTCTTTTTCTTTTTTGAGGTATGAGAGGGTTTCACCGACGAGTGAACGCTGGGAGTAGCTGTGGTTGGTGGAGGGGAGAGCCTTTTCATCATTATGTGCTCTTGTGATCCGATTTGACCATGAGAACTAAGCTTGTTATGTGTGGATGTCTATAGTGAAGAGAGAAAAATTATACGAATAATCAGAACATTATAATAACAGCTATTGCTCATTAGTTGAAATGCACTATGCTACATGGTCTTTGGAGCAACTTTAAAAATTCATATAAAATCCAATTCTGATTGGAATCAGCTCACACTTTCTACACAACATAAAAACATGTATATGCATCTGAAAAAATTATAAAAATTAAGAATTCTCTACTTTTCATTTTTGACAAAATCTGACTGAAATCCCTGTACTATAGTACAGGGACTTTTGTACAATTTTTGAGCAATTTTAAAAATTCATAAAAAATTTAAATTTGATTGAAATCAGCTCAAACTTTCTACACAACATAAAAACATGCATATGTATTAGGAAAAATTATAAAAATTAAGAAATCTCTACTTTTCATTTTTGAAAAAATTTGACCAAAATCCCTGTACTATATAGTACAGGGACTTTTGTACAACTTTTGAGCAACTTGAAAAATTCATAAAAAATTTAAATTTGATCAAAATCAGCTCAAACTTTCTACACAACATAAAAACATGCATATGTATTAGGAAAATTATAAAGATTAAGAATTCTCACTTTTCATTTTTGACAAAATTTGACCGAAATTCCTGTGCTATAGTACAGGGACTTTTGTACAATTTTTGAGCAATTTTAAAAATTCATAAAAAATTTAAATTTGATCGAAATCAGCTCAAACTTTCTACACAACATAAAAACATGTATATGTATTAGGAAAAGTCATAAAAATGAAGAATTCTCTACTTTTCATTTTTGACAAAATTTGACCGAAATCCCTGTACTATAGTACAGGGACTTTTGTACAACTTTTGAGCAACTTTAAAAATTCATAAAAAATTTAAATTTGATCAAAATCAGCTCAAACTTTCTACACAACATAAAAACATGCATATGTATTATAAAGATTAAGAATTCTTTACTTTTTATTTTTGACAAAATTTGACCAAAATCCCTGTACTAGCACTGTACATGGTCTTAAGCCCAATATTTATCAACTTACTCTTGGCAAAAGTGATAACTGGGACCCATACATGCTTGGATAATGCTCTCCCATAAACTCTGGCTCCTCTGGTATGGTCAGTGGCTCAACATCTTCTTTAATAGGATAATGCTTGTGCTTCCAAGTTAGCGTATGCCAGCTTACAAACAAGTACACAATGAGAGCATAAATACCCTGAGAAAAAGAAAAAAAAAGAGAGGTGGAATAATACTTATTTACTTATATAGCAAAATACTATTAACCTCAATGATGTTGAATGCAAAGAACAAAAAGAAGAGGTAAATCTGTTGGAGGTATAAATGAAGTGCACCAAACACGATATTGATGACAATGATGGCCATAAAGGTCAGTAGGAGTGGTATTTCTAAAAATGATCCAAAAAATTAAAAGATACTCCAATACAATAATACTCTGTACCTCTCTTGTTAAATGTGTCTTTGTACAAGCTCTTGAAGTCTTCCCATTTTGACCAGTAGAAGCAAGAATGAGAGAGAATTCCAACACCAATCAGTAGGACCAGTATGATAGGCAATGCTGATGACACACCCGCTATAGCAGGAGAAGGCATGAAGCAACTAAAATGAAATTAAAGAAAAGAATAAAAATATAATTTTATTTTTAATTTTAAACTTACAGCCCTCCAACTCTTCCGTATATATCACTCCAGCTCTGAGCAGCTCCAAAGAGTGATATCAGTATGGTTGCTATTACAATGGCTATAGCAATACCCCAGCCTACAAATATGTAGATAATGAGTGGCTCATTTCCATCAGTCAATCCCATTAGGTTCATCCACAATGACATTACCTGAAAAATTAAGGCAATTATATAAATGAGTGTGTGTATGTAAGTATGCATGCTTACCAGTACAAACATCCACACAAATTGAGCTAATACTGTTAGCTGGAGTAATAATCCAAGGGCAATACAGCCATTGGTACTAACTGTAGGAGCCACTACCATATCAATTAGTAATATTATCTGGAGAAAATAATAACACAATATTAGCAAGTATGAGACTGTTTGATTTACTTGGAAGAGAGCAATAGAGAGACACACAAATATCAATATACGTGTGCCTAGTTTTATCCTCTTGAAGTAAATAGTGTGTAGAGCTATTATCAATATCATCACCAACTAATGGAGGAGAAAAAAATAAAGAAACTGGCTTGATTGTTTTACATACAATAGTGTACTAAGCAATAATTTAGTATTGCTATAATGTCTAGTAAAGTGTTTCTTTAACATTTTAACGTACCACAACAAATCCAGAAGATATAGGGCCAGGGAGTGGCCAGCCATAGCTTGGAGGGATACCAACAGCATAATCACCAACCAACTGGCACTGACACTCAACATAATCTCGCTCTAATATTGATGCCTATAAATAAGAGAGGGAGAGAGATCAATAAATAATGCCCTATCACTAATGTATATTCACAAAATACATTCATTGATGCAATACCTCTGCTAGTGTGCAAGTACTTTGATCCCAGGATCCCGTCCCACTGTCATCGGTAGGATAACTCCATACGAGACAACTAAATGACAGTGGAGTCACATGAGAATCACATGATATACAATCTTACTCTTGATCTGATGGGTATATAGTTCCGCTAGGAGAATATACACGATAAGTGACTGGATTAGGCAGTGTTGGTACTGAAGGATTATCAAGGCTCAATACCATTACCTAATATATAGAACAGTAGTCATGATACAATGGGTTTTGTATATGCTCATACCTTCATGCCTAATAGTGGTAACTTGTATAAACTGGCATCAGTGTATTCAATGAAATGAGCATCTACACACTAAAAAACACATCATCATTATCATCATCATTCATTATTATGATTATTATTGAGGTACCTCTGAAGTAATTGGTAGAGCAGAGCTTGATAGTCTAATGTAATCATTGACTCCTGATGTAAAGGTCATCCCGCTCAATAAAGATGGTGTATAGCGTCCTGAATTTATCTGTAGGGAGACAGTCGATATTGACACACTAAAAATATTATAAAAAACAAACAAATAAAGCATAAAAGTCGAGATACATTTACACAATATATGTACATGCATACTGTAGTCTGGTTCATGGTTCATACCTTTGTCCATCACATGGTCTTCCTGTTACAAGTGAGCGTGCAAAGCTCTTCAGAGTAAGAGCATATCTAAACTGCTCATCATAAGTACCACTTCCTATTATTGCATTAAATATGCTAGCCATTGTTGACTGGAGAGATGCAGGATAACTAAAATAAAGAGAATGAATACATTACATTGATTATAATTCCTCTACCTTATTCCACTCTCAGTGACAGTGCTAATGATCTCTTCAATGGTTAGTTTCATTGTAGTAGACAGTGATACGTTACGACCAGACACTGCACCATTACTGAGCTTGTTCAAGATATCAGTAGCAGCACTGTAAAATGGAAAAATCAATTAATAGAATAAAGCCTTGCATTGTTTTGTCTCATGCAGTTATTTTATGTGTATCTCTGCCTTCCTTTCTTCTCTCATTTCTTACCTGCTCAGTTGAGATGGTGTGGTTGAATGGTAAGCAGTTAGATAGTCAGTATACAAGTCACTTTCAGTCCCAGGATGATTGATGACAACAACTGCTCTCTCATTCTGTAACACACTAAAATAATAAAATTGAAAAAAAAACATTTATATCAAATTCAAAACAGGAAGGAAGGTTATATTAAAAACCTAAAACTAATTTTAAACCAAATAACTCAAAAATCTAATGTGTGTATAAGTACTAACCTGCTGCTATCAGTTGGGACTGACAGGGTAACATAGAAAGCTCTTGGTATTACATCGGCTGATATGATATTCAATTGTATAGTTGCATTGCCCACGTCAATAGGGAAGAGAACAGAAGCACTAGTGACTGATGTGAAGTGAACGCTAGCCAGTGCTGGTAAGAATGTCACTTCACCAACTGTTATTGGGTCAGCCGATTCAACTGTAGAATATGATACTTGACTTGATAACTTGAGGCCCTGCAAGCGCTGTATCATAAGGACCTGAGTCAAATCTGTAGCTACTACAGACCTATTGGAGATTAGAAAACAAAAGGAAAGTAAATTAGTAACTTAATGTATCGCTTAAATAATACACTTTTTCTTACCTGCTGTTTACAGAAAATTGATATACTGAGAATCGACTAGGGGCTGCTGTGATTGTTGCTACTCTAACAGCAAATGTAATACCAACTGTTGAAGAAGATATCCTTAAACTAAACGTCTCTCCTGAAGCAGGGACCTTAAATAGAGAAAAAGAAGATAATTAGACATTTTATAATTTGTAATGCAGTGATTACTTTGTTTGGTGATAGAGCTAGTGTAATGTTAGCAAGGCTCTGCCCTGGACTGAATGTCACATTGCCAGAGTCTCTTACTAAAAGGTCACCAAGAGCAACAGGATGGACACCACCATCAGAATAATAAGTCTGCCAGTCAATCTATAAAATTAATATGATGATGATCAAATGCATGTATGTATGATAATATGACTCACTGTTATTCTTTCAAACAATCCTCCAGTCCTGCTAACAGTGATAGTGCCTAGTTGCAAAGAATAAATAATATTATAATTTAGCTATTATAAAACTATACCTTCGGGTTGAGTGTCTTCATCAAGACTGAGTGATGTAGTTACAATAGAGAAAACACCACCTTGATTATCATTAGCATATATGCCAACCTCAAATGTGGACTATATATTTAAAAAAATTTGTAAAATTAATAATAATTATTATTATGCCCATACCTTGGCAGGATTAATGATAGCCTTTCCTCCCTGAGGATTCTGGAGTAGTATAGTGAAGTATTCCTCCAGTTCAGGGACATTATCATTCAATACTTGTACAGTGACACTCTTGAGAGTTTCACCATTAGCAAATGTAGCCATTGTAGCAAGAGAACTGAGATCATAGTCACCTTCTGCAGCTGATGCTATTTGATTGGCAGCTGGAAAAAAATTAAATAAATGAAATTATTTCAAAATGCAAGTAAAGAATGCAATGCTCCATTCATATATATATTTATTGCATGTAGACATTGCTAGTTACATATACTTACGTGTGGTTCCATCAGCTCTTGTTTCTACAATACTCAGTTGTACAGATACACTACCAGCAGTGCCACTGGTCCTATTGATGAGTGCCTGTACTAATGGTGAACCATCCTCATGTATAGTAGTAGATGAAGACACAAACTCAAAGACACCAGCTCCTCCTTGTGCATCAATGATGGTAACTGATGCATTTTGTATCGGTGTAGCTAGTCTTGGAGTAGTGAATGGCCCTATATAGAAATGAATAAAGTAATTTTTACATTTCCTTATAAACTTTGTCGTGCTATGGTTGATCCCCTCTCTCTTTCTTATCTCAGATGCTATATATTTTCTCTTACCATCAAAATTAACAGTCCTTAGTCCAGTTAATGAAAAGTCAAAGACTTTAAGTGGATTCACTTGAGTATTGAATGGTAATATTATCTGTATGTTCCCTGCGGTCTGTTTATCATTGAGTATGGTTGAGAGTGTAGCTAGTGGATAGTCAATGACAGGATCTGCTGCTAGTGCATTATTGGGTATGACCGAGGGAGACTTAGAGATACCAGAGACTTCAATAGCACCAGTTGACCCATACAGTCTTGATACTGATACATTCACCTAATAAGCAACACAATGCAATGTAATGACAAAATTAAAAATAATTATAATTGCTACATATATCTCTAATCATCATGCTCTTCTTACTATTTGTCCCTCAAGTGCTGAATAGCTATCATACGTTAGTTTTATCACTCCCCATGGTTCTATGATGGAGACGTCAGCTCCAGTTCTCACTCTAGCTACAAAAGGAGGGGAACGAGTTTCTACAGCAAGACGAATGGCAAACACTTCTGATTGTGTAGGTGGGTCAGTAGGTATGGCCTAAAATAAATAAACAAACAAATAAATAAATAAATAAATAAATAAAAATAAAGATTATTTAGTATCATCTTACTGTGAAATTAACGGTGACTTGTGAAGTATCAGCTGACATTATGAATGAGCCAGTGGCTGGAGTGAGTGATCCATTGGTTGTTCCTTCTATCAATAGGCCAGTGCCCCATGTTACCTGTATATTACCAACCAAACCATGCCTCTGTATTGTAATAGGAACATTATTAGATACTTGACCTAAAGATAAAAGAAATAAAATGCAAAAAGTTAAAGATATTAAAATTGCAAGAATAGATGCTTACCATCAATGACTGTAGCATTAACATCATCAAGTGCAAAACCAACTGATGGATTAGAAACATTCTCTGATATATTGTGGAGTATGATACCAGTGAATGATGAAATCTCTGGCAATACATCACTATCACCTTTACATGAGGAGGAATAATAGTTTTCATCATTAAAACTAGCTTTACAAACCTGCTTGACTGGTTAGTGTAACAGTGGCTACAGACACATTGAGAATGCTACCAGCAGCTAGGAATGCAGTGGCAGTGGAGTCGATAGTAACAGATATCTATGAATTATTCATGAACTTAATATCACATGATAGTCACATGACTTACCGAGTCTTGCCCATTAATGAAACTACGGGATATACTACTTGGGAAGTATCCAGCATTAGGCTCCTAAAATTACATCATTTAAGTAGATTTAAGCATTATATATACAGTATACCCACTTACCTCAGTATAAGTGATTCCAACAGTAACATCAACTGATCCTTGTAGTCCAAACTGACGTGATATCGTGAAACTGAGTCTACGTATCATATCCTGACCAGCATAAGCCAGTTGGAGCGAGAGATCAGTTATACCAAAAGTACCGTATGGAGAATCATTAGCTCTGTCAGGAAAAAGAGAAAAAAAAGTAAAATAAATGATAGCTTGTATGTACACTAAAATGTACTAGTGATGTACTCTTAATTGAAGATAATAGAAAATAAAAATAAGGTACATGTACATATATTATGATGGACAGTGTTCTTTCTCTTACATTATGTTAAAGGTTGAAGTGAGAGTGTTGGAATTAAGCACAGCTCTTCCATTGATGCCTGTGAGTGTTACTGTATATGTCTCCAGTAGTTCTGGTATATTGTCAGATATTATAAATATATCAATAGGCACATATACGTCTCCTTCTTCAAAAACAACTGAACCAGTTACTGGAGACAAGTCAAGTAATGGTGATGGGCCACTCACAACAAAGAAAACCTAATAATAATAATAATACATGCATATTAAAATATAATAAAATTATCACTCATTTTCTCATGTCTTTTTTCTCTTTTTATTTCCACTGACCTCAGATGTGCCAAACGTTCCTTGTTCCCTGACTAGTGGTAGTGTGAGATTAACTCCTTCGGGTGTGTTACTAGTTGATAATGATGTTCCATAGAACCCAATGACACCAAAAGGTATTCCTTTTTGTGATACCTAAAGAGTATAATCATAAATAAAGGTATTTGTTATGTCCACATTCTCTCTTGTATTTATGACGTACAGTTAGAAGTGCAGTCTGCCCATCTTCATCAATAGCCACTCCTTTAGTAGCAGCAGTCAGTGTAATGGTAAAGTTTTCTTCTGGTTCAGGACCATTGTTTGTCAATACAGTAACAGTAATGAAGTTATTCCTGTGTCAATAGTAAATTATATTATTATTATCATTATTATCATTATTATTATTATTATTATTATCATCATGAGCTTACGTTTGTTGATCGCCAAACGTTAGTACACCTTGTAATGTTGACTGGAGTATATCATCACGCTCAAAGCCAGGACTAGGCCCAGTCACTTCCCATGTCACCTACAGGATAATAAATACATTATAATAATGATCTATACATAAATCACCATTACACTACAGAGCTCTTTGTACATATTGAGTTCTAACAACTTACATCAATACTGCCAATGCTACCATCCAGTCTCAATACTTCAAGCATAACATCACTAGGACTATTCACTGGATTAGCAACAACACGTCCACTAATATCACTATCAGTGAACCTCACTCGCCCGTTAGGATTGTCACTGGGAAGTATAATGACTGTTGCTGTCCTTATGGTACCAAGACTAGCACCTCCTTCAACACTGTCAATAGTAACGGTGAAGGATTCTTGAAGCTCTGGGTTAATATCATCAATGATGGGTATAGTTAGTTGTAGCAATGCCTGTCCTGGTAGTATATTTATTGGAGAAGTAGGGGCAGAGTAGTCAATCCCATTACCAAGGGCAGACACTGATTGTACGGTGAACTGCAAGCTGAGAGTTCCAAAGGTTCCTCCTGATCTTTCTACATTGACAAGTAGCGTAGTACCCTCTTCCACTTGATAGGAATTGGTTGTTAAACTGATGACACCAAATGCGTCATCATTTGCTGCTATGGTAGCTTGAAATGTGTCAGAGGAATCGGAGATAGTAGGGAGGGAATCGATGAGAGAGTCATCACCAGGATACGTGAAATCCCTTCCTCCATTATTATAATTGAGTAGAGTGACTGCTGTTAGCGTGACTGAGAATGACTCATCAATCTCCGGCTCAGAGTCATCTACTATTGCTGCTGTTATGATGGCGGTATTAGAACCATCTGGTATCATCACATCTAGGAATGTATGAGAGAATAAAAATAATATTCAAAACTAATGATGAATGAGAGCTTACATGTTGCATTAATCTGATAGTCATCGGGAGAGACTGCCTGAATATCGCTAACAGTGAAATTAATCAACAGATCACCTTCCAGTCCCCCACTCCTCAGTACAGTGATGTCAATGCTATCAACACTCTCACTAGTAGAGACTGTTAAAGGTGAGAAACCAATTGATCCGTGAACATTGTCACTGGATGGTATTATTATGTTGATATCGGAAGAGCTACTGTTAATGTCAGCATCGCCAGCAGCTACTAATGATAGTGTGAATATTTTAGCAACCTCAGGACTAGTGTCTTGTATTGTCTATAAAATAAGATATGTGTACATAAATAATTACTATTTGTAATCATTTTAAATTATAACATGATGATGATAGCTCATAATGACCCCAATCTCTCTTCTTTGTTCTCCTCTCTTTCTCTCTCATTACCGATAAAGTAAAGTTGGCAACATTAGCTCCATCACCAAAGAACACGGAACCACTTGTGAGTACAAAAGCAGTTGAATCAGAAGGTGTTATCTGCCATTGGACACTGACACTACCAAACAACCCAGCGGTCCTCAATACACTAATAGTAGCACTGCCTCCTTCCTCTATTATAACAGTATCATATGTATATTCAGCAAATGCAATGACTCCTGAAGGGTTATCATTAGCAGGGATAGCTATGCTGGCTGTTAGGGGGTGGGAAAGACGACCTTCTCCCACGATTGATGTCAGGGTAACGCTATGGACCTCGTATAGCTCAGGTACTCCGTCTTCTAGAGCTTGCAATTCAAAAGTACCTGATGTCTGACTCTAAATAATCATAATATATCATAATTACATACAGACATATTGTAGGCTTACATCAGTAAATACAACACTGCCATTTGTTTGATTCATGTCATCACTACCACTAGAGCTAAGAGACCAATACACAATGTTCTCACCAACTGAACCAGCTGCTCTATCTATTGTAAATGTACCTGAAGTGCCTTCTGGGAGAAGCATCTAAAGAAAGAAAGAAATAAAGGTAAAGTTATGTCCAATGATGCAATATTGTAACTTACCACAAGACTGCCGGAAGAGAACGAAAACACTCCATTAACATCATCATTCTTGCTTATAATGATGGTTGAAGTTAAATTTTCACCAAGTGTAACGCCGCCAGTTGGATTGAACAGTGTTACAGTGAAAGACTACAAACACAGTTGTAAATTACCAGACATGTACATGTATACTGCTTACCTCTTCACTTTCAGGAGTGTTATCATTGGTTATGGTAACATTTAAACAGCCTTGTGATACTTGTGGTCCTATTGAAATTGTTCCTTCAGTATTATCAAAGTCACTACCACCAGTGGCCGATCCATCAGTAAATGAATAGGAAGCACCAACAGTACTGAACATACCACCAGATCTGTACACTGGTATGCATGTAGTATCAACTGACTCACTGACAGTAAACTATAAATGAAGAGAGCAGAGAAGTAGAAATCAATGGTCTATGGTCAATATTTGAATACATTAAAATTTGTAATGATAAACATTAATAATAAAAAGGAATAAATATTTGTTGGTATTTTAATTGTATTTTCTATCCTCAAGCTAAAAGTATAATTTCTTATTCACACGCACTCATTTCTCTTACTGGTCCAGGGTCAATATTCATAAGTCCTTGAGGAAAATCGTTCTCTGCTATTGATACTCTTGCAACTGCAGGCTGCTGGATATTAGGAGAGTTAGGTGGAGCCCCCACAGCAAGTGAGTCGTTGAGCAGTCGAACGCTAACAAGCTCTACTGCAAATGTTTCTTCAATCTCTGGAATATTGTCCTATAGAAAGAGATTATAGTAGGCATCAAACAATAGATAATCTATTTTTAGCCATTAACCATTACATGCAGTGATACTATAAATAGCAGTCTTACCGGTAATATTAGGATGTTGATAGTGGTTGAGGTCTCTCTGTCCCTAATGGTGGCTAGTCCTTCTGACACATTAGCATAATCAGCACCAGCTACTGCTCCTTGACCAGGTATTGCAAAATCATCAACTGTAGTTCTATAGAAAGGCAATCAGAAGTTAATAGACACTCATATGTGGCACAACTTCATTATTATGCTGGCTACAATGCTAACCTGTAAGTCACTTCAATGTCTCCATGGTTCCCTGATACTCTCAGTATGGTCAGTGTTACAGGATTGCTGCCAGAGTTGCTCTCAGTAGCAGCAATGGAGATACCAGCACCTGCCCATGAGACTGATCCAAAAGGATTATCATTTGCTGTTACAGTAATGACTGCTGTTGACCTCGACTCAATAATCCTAGCTCCTTTGGTCTGGTCCCCACCCTCAGGTACTCCGTTATCAATGAATGACGTCAATACAACATTAGTCAATTCGCTTATCTCTGGAGTCTCATCAGAAGATACTGTCAATTGTATCATATCTGACTCCTGACCTTCATTAAATGTCAACTAAAATGATAACAAAAAGATCAATAATAAAAAATTAGCTGCTCCATCTGTGCATCCTCTTGTTCTCTCTCCCTCATTCTCTATCTCTCACTCCTTACAGTTCCATTAGCAGGTGTTACTTCTCCACTGGAATGATCCCCAGATAGTGACCATGCAACTGTTATGTTACCCAAGAGTCCACCGGTTCTTTCAACCACCAGATTAACTGTGCTTTGGCCAAACTCTGGCTCAGAAAGAATCTCGGATAAAGAACTCTGTTAAAAAAACAAAGGCAGATGATAAAATACATGAAATAATAATATTGAATGTGGTCAAAAATACAATAAGAGTATGTTTATACATAGATTTTTTGATCAATGGATAGTAATAATGATGTAGTGACTCTTACCTCTGCAAATCCAACGGCTCCATAAGCATCATCATTAGTCAAGACAGTGATGGTTACTTCTCTATTATCACCAACCATAGCACCTCCAGACACATTAACCAATTGAACTATAAGTGTCTCGTCCAGTTCTGGTATATCATCATTCAATATGCCTAGTGGTAGCTCAATCATACTAACATTAGCTCCATAGACAATAGGAGAAGAACTAGATAAAATAAAAAAAATATTTTAAAATGTCTCATCAGGGTTTCCTATAAGGATTTCGCATAGCAATAAATGTCCACTTACACAGGTGTATAGTCAATAGTTCCATTAGTGTCATTAGTCATCATACTGCTATCACTGAGTGTTGCTATGTGAACTATGATGTCATTGAATGAAGGAGTGGTTCTCCTTAGCTCCAATCTCACTGTACCAACATCCTCTTCAACAGACAGAGATGAGAGACTAGTTTTAAAATAAGAATAATTTAATAGCACCTGGTTTTAATACTTGAATCATTTCTAACCTGTTTGGTGCATAAAGTTCAAATGTGCCGTAAGGATTCTGATTGGCTGGAATTGTTATCATGGCAACCGACTCATCATCAATAAGACTGCTACCGTTTGCAATTGGACTGATTGGTGTCTCAAGGAAGATAGAATAGGTCTCATCAATTTCAGGCTCTGTATCAGCTACTGCAGTTATCCTTATAACCTGAGAAATAAAGAAAGAAGGAATAAAAATAAAGTATATATTTATAGAATGATATTCATAATTATATGGTTACTTGTTGAGTTTCATGCTCTTGAAATACTAGCAGTCCAGTAGTAGGACTGAGGTCATTAGCTCCTGCTGTTTCAATCATGTATGGTACAGTAACAGTACCAAAGGTACCACCCTCTCTTATAACAGTTAACTCAGCAACTATAAATAGCAAAGAATTATTAAGTAAGAACTAGACTGTTTCATAATATCTCATACTATTGTCATCATTAACTACAGCTCCAGCTTCCTCAACTGACACTGAGAGAGAAGAGGGTGAAAACCCAAACCTTCCATTAGGATCATCATTAGCACTAATAGTAACAGTTACTAAAATGAAGAGGACAGATTCATAAAAAGGAGCAAATAATGTGCTTGATTGTTTACATGAATTGTTGTCTCCTGTTAGTCCTTCATTACTGACACTAAATATTTGTACATCAAATGACTCATCCAACTCCGGCATATTGTCATTAATAATATTCAATTTAGCAACCTCACTGCTCACTCCATCAGCAAACACAATGCTCTAAATAAAGTGCATATGAATCACATGCAAGTCATATGATAACACTAACCATATTTATGAGAGTAAAGTCATTTAAGTCTCCAACAGTTTGAAACATTACAGTAACTGATCCAAACAATCCACCTGTACGAACTACTTCTATGTCAATGATGCCAGCATCTTCTGATACTGTCAATCTATCAAAAATAGTCAACATCAAATTTAGAAAATCAACAACTACATTAAGATCTTAAGATTGCATCAAGATTGCATGTACAAGTACATGTATAGCTTACTCATTCATAGTAAACTGGAACATTCCACTAGGATTATCATTGGGGTTTATAGTGATCAGTGCTAGTGTACTGTTAGGATTGAGTGGAACTGATACTGATGGGTCTGACTCAAGATAGGCTGATAGCAACTGAATAGCAAACACCTCAGACAACTCTGGAATATCATCCTACATTAAGAATATAATATTTGATTGACTACAGTGCTTTTTTGGAAAGTATAAGCTTAGACTTTATAAAGCATAATAAAGGGTGTCAATATGTATCTGTACATTTATGTAATATTGAAAACTTACATTAATTATTGGAATTATGATTGTTGCTGATGCTTCATTTTCCTCCATTATTACTGTCATAGTAGAGTTATCAAAATCATCTCCAGGAGTTGCTGACATTTGACCAGATAACTGGTAAGAGACAGCTTGATATGTGATCACAATGCGGCCTACATGTATAGTACATCATAAATTATAAAAAATGAATGCAATATTTTATGATGCTACTACTATACACATATCTTCCCTCATCTCATTTTACCTAATGATCCAAAGTTCCTCAGTACAGTAACAGTTGGTTGGTCAGACTCATTTTCCTCAATAGGTTGTGAGGATGATAGTATCTCTACCACACCATAAGGATCATCACTGGCCCTTATGGTTATAATGGCAACGTTTCCATTAGCATCCAGTATGGCTTCACCCACACCAGAGGAGAGGATCCGTGTAGCTACTAATGTTAGGTAGTAGGGCTCCTGTACTTCAGGTATGTTATCATCAATAACAGTTGTTACAATATCAACTGAGGTAACGCCCTAGCAAAAACAACAACAATAACAACAACAACAAATGATAATAATAGCAAGAACAGCAGCACCAACAACACAATAATAGTTAAGCTTAATATTTTATTATGATACATGTATATACAATATAAAGTGATTGATTCTTACTTCTTCGAAAATGATAAAACTGGAAGCTGTTTGAAACTGCGACTCTGGTCCAGCTCCTCCAATATCAGTGCCATTGATAAAAAACGTATCATTATTGCCAGTGAAATTACCATTAAACTGGTTGTTGTTGTTATTGTTATTAGTAGAATTGAGGCTGCCGGTGATAGTCCAATTAACCAAAAGCCGCCCCAATTGAGACACACTCCTCTCAACAGTTAGTCTGATAGTTCCTCCTTCACTTATAGTAGCTGCTCTTGAGTCAGAGGCCAGTCTCACAGTACCAGCTGCATTATCGTTAGTCAGTATAACTATTGTTAGTTCTTCTCCGGTTATACTAGCTCCTCCTGTTGGATTGGAGAGACTGATGGTAAGTGATTCATCAGCTTCTGGTTCAGCATCTCCCAGTATATGGACTACTACTGTCTTTGATGACTCTCCATCAGCAAATTGGACTAATGTTTGATTAACTGCATGGGTATTAAAAATAAAATAAATTAATCTATACTAAAATGTCTCTCTTTACTTGAGAAATCACTATTAAGAGTAGCTGTCACTCCGTTAACAATTAGTGATACATTAGCAGGTCCATTAGTACCAGCACTCCTGGTTATGGTCAGAGTAACAGGCAGGGTTCCAGTGCCTGAAGGCTCATGTACTTGAACAGTGCTCAGTTGACTAATGCTAATGCTGAATAGTCCATAAGGATCATCATTCTCAGCTATGCTAATGATAGTATCACTGTAGTTGCCAATAACTGGTAACAGTGAGTCATCATTCACACCAGACACTGATACACTCATCAGTGACACTGTTAAGTTCTCTCTCAGCTCAGGTAGAGTGTCTGAATTTATTGATACTTCAATGCTGTCAGAATGTGTTGAGTTTCTTCCAGCAGGTATTGTCACATTAGCGTTGAAAAGGTATTCAAAATCCTGACTAGCTGATGCAATATGGCGTGCCAATAACTCCAACTAAAAGAAAAATAATAATAATAAGTAAAAATGCTTTGTATGTAACTGTACATACACCTACCTGTCCTGGAATAGCTTCATAATATTGTACAGTGTTAGATCTAGTAACACTGCCAGAGACCCCAACAGTTGATCTATACAGCTGGCAGAGTGATGTCGATGAATCATAAGCAAACGACTGACAGACAGTGTAATCTTCGACACATTTCACACCACATTCATTCAATCTATCACTAGTCACATAATCACTTGATCTATTTGGAAATAATAAGAGCATACAATAATTACAGTGATGACCGTATGGTTTAAAACACTTCTATTATGTATTTATTCATTCACTCCTTTTTCTTACTGTAATAGTAAAACACTGGTAGGTGGTGATATTCCAGTACTTGGTGATTGGTATCTGTCTAATGATGATGGAGTGGCTGATCTTATACTGTATACTACACTAACATCATCAAACAATCCTCCACTACAAAGAAAGGAAAGGACAATACATACTAATTGTGTAATTTATAGTGAAGGTAATAATACAATACAAGTGTATGTACACGCCCTTACGTTCTATATACAGGTATATTGATGGTTGTAGCATTCTCATCATTTTCCATTGTAAGTATTTCACTGTCTCTAAGATACACTGCAGAGCCGTATGGTTTATCATTAGCTAATATTCTGATCTCAGCTACTCCAAAAGCTCCTACTCTTCCACCTCCTGTAACGCCAAATAGGTTCACATAAAACACCTGTAATGAGAAAGAGAGAGAGAGAGGGTTAGAGGAAAGGGGAGGATTAAAAAGTTAAGTGAATATAATAGTATCTTTTAGTTTATAGTTAATAGGCATACTTCAGTGATTTCAGGGATATCATCTGATAATATTCTAACAGTGAGTGATCTCTCCCTAACTCCATTAGCAAAGTAGAGGTTACTGATAGAGTCATACGTCAAGTCACTGGATACTGGTTCACCTTTAAAGAGTATATGCACTAACTAATCTGTTCAATGGAGGGTCTGACTAACCTGAGGCTGACGTGATGTTGTAATCAACAAAAGCAAGACCAAGCGTTCCTCCTTCTCTAGTGACATTAATAGTGATACTACTCATACCTGAATCAGGCTCAGGAACTGACACTGATCGACTAGACTCAGCAAATACTAAACATAAAATATAGAAAATATAATCACAAATTTATCTATAGACTAATTCAGCAAAAATATATAAAGTACAAGTACATGTGCATGCGTATTCTATGTTAATGACTAACCAAAGGCACCATAAGGATCATCACTGGTGGGTATGGTAACAGTTGCTAATATTGGTAAACCAAGGTCAGCTCCACCACTTATTGTTGTCAGTGCTACAAAAAATGACTCAGTGAACTCGGGCAAAGCATCATCAATTACGGTGATACTGAGTGGAGCTAGACTAACACCATCAGGTATGGTATCAGTCCCTTGTACTGCATTAACATCTGATGAGGATGCATTGATCAGTGTAATAAACCATGATATTGTAACCTTTACAAAGAAATAAGCATATTATATACATCTTTTGTTATTACGGTAACTTACTTCTCCATAAGTTCCTGCAGTTCTCGTAACAGTGATAGAGTCAGTGGTTCCTTCTTCTGCAGTGAATGATGACGAAGTGAAGCTGAAGATACCCCTTGGATTATCATTCTCCTCTATCAGAATACTTGCATTAGCACTGGATATCAGTGGAAGAGCTAGAAAAGGAATAAGATTGTTGTACAGGTTAAATACCGGTATTATTATCATAAATATAATAAGATATGATTTTCCACCTACCATCAGTTCCTAAGTGAATCCCATCATCATCAAGCAGTGTAGCATTGACTAGTATAATGTAGAATGTTTCTGGTATTTCTGGTAGAGTATCATCAATGATACTAACACTGAAACTAGCCATTGTTTGATTAGGAGTGAACACGACACTCCCTGAAACTGGAGTATAATCAAACCCAGCAATAGCATAACTATATAATGTATAAAAAATGTGAGTATAATTATATCAAGGTCAAGGTGAAAGAATAGGCTTTTTTTTCAAAAAATGGTTCAAAAATCATGCCAAATTTTTATTACATTTTTTGATGCATATTGATGTCCTTATGCTATGTAGGAAGTTTGAGCTGATTCCGACAAATATTTTTCGAGTTATAAGCACTTTTTAAAAACGGCCAATTTTTAAAAAATACCCAAGGCTATAGCCCATGGTTTTTTTCAAAAAATGGTTCAAAAATCATGCCAAATTTTTATTACATTTTTTGATGCATATTGATGTCCTTATGCTATGTAGGAAGTTTGAGCTGATTCCGACAAATATTTTTCGAGTTATAAGCACTTTTTAAAAACGGCCAATTTTTAAAAAATACCCAAGGCTATAGCCCATGGTTTTTTTCAAAAAATGGCTCAAAAATCATGCCAAATTTTTATTACATTTTCTGATACATATTGATGTCCTTATGCTATGTAGAAAATTTGAGCTGATTCCGACAAATATTTCTTGAGTTATGAGCACTTTTTAAAAACGGCCAATTTTCAAAAAATACCCAAGGCTATAGCCCATGGTTTTTTTCAAAAAATGGTTCAAAAATCATGCCAAATTTTTATTACATTTTCTGATACATATTGATGTTCTTATGCTATGTAGAAAGTTTGAGCTGATTCCGACAAATATTTTTTTAGTTATGTGCATTTTTTTAAAACGGCCAATTTTTAAAAAATACCCAAGGCTATAGCCCATGGTTTTTTTCAAAAAATGGCTCAAAAATCATGCCAAATTTTTATTACATTTTTTGATGCATATTGATGTCCTTATGCTATGTAGGAAGTTTGAGCTGATTCCGACAAATATTTTTCGAGTTATGAGCACTTTTTAAAAACGGCCAATTTTTAAAAAATACCCAAGGCTATAGCCCATGGTTTTTTTCAAAAATTGGCTCAAAAACTATGCCAAATTTTTATTACATTTTCTGATACATATTGATGTCCTTATGCTATGTAGAAAATTTAAGCTAATTCCGACAAATATTTTTTGAGTTACGAGCACTTTTTTAAAATGGCCAATTTTCAAAAAATACCCAAGGCTATAGCCCATGGTTTTTTTCAAAAAATGGCTCAAAAATCATGCCAAATTTTTATTACATTTTTTGATGCATATTGATGTCCTTATGCTATGTAGGAAGTTTGAGCTGATTCCGACAAATATTTTTCGAGTTATGAGCACTTTTTAAAAACGGCCAATTTTTAAAAAATACCCAAGGCTATAGCCCATGGTTTTTTTCAAAAATTGGCTCAAAAACTATGCCAAATTTTTATTACATTTTCTGATACATATTGATGTCCTTATGCTATGTAGAAAATTTAAGCTAATTCCGACAAATATTTTTTGAGTTACGAGCACTTTTTTAAAATGGCCAATTTTCAAAAAATACCCAAGGCTATAGCCCATGGTTTTTTTCAAAAAATGGCTCAAAAATCATGCCAAATTTTTATTACATTTTCTGATACATATTGATGTCCTTATGCTATGTAGAAAGTTTGAGTTGATTCCAACAAATATTCTTTGAGTTTTGAACATTTAAGTTTTTTTGCACTGTACTATAGCCAATAGTTTTTTTTCAAAAAATGACTCCAAAATCAATCTCAATTTTTATGACTATTATAATGCCTTACCCTTCTTCAGTGGAGTCATTCAAATTGGTATAGTAGACCTCGACAGTTCCTTCCATACCAAATTCTCTCAATATTATGACATTGATAGTTCCAGCATCCTCAGTGATTGATAGTGGGCTGAAAGATGGTGAGAATGTGAACACTCCATATGGTCTATCGCTAGCTCTTATTGTAAGAATAGCTACAGCATTCCCTGTATCACTTATACGACCATCACTAACTCTGACTAGCCTCACTGTAAAGTTCTCATGTAGCTCAGGGTTCTGCAATTAATGAGTGAAAATAAATAAATAATTTTAAATCAACTTTCTCTCTTACCATATCATTAGTAATGGTGAAGAAGAATACAGAAGTGGGTACACCAGGCCCAAAGACCACACTACCGTTAGACTGGCTGACATCATTCCCTCCATTAACAACCTCCCAGTAGACAGTAACAGTACCAAGCCTTCCTTTATTCCCGCGTTCCACAACATAAGAGACTAGTGTACTCCCTGATTGGTCCTCACTCACAATTTGTGATAGCGACTCATCATTGAAACTAAAGACGCCATAAGCGTCATCACTAGGACTAATGGTGATAACTATATCACTACCAGTACCAAGAATAGGAGTACCATCTACAGAAAAAGGGATACATTAATATGTATATGTACAATATATTAATCAATAGTACCATTATTTCCAATAGGATTGCTCAAGTTAACATAAAAGTACTTGGCCAGCTCAGGAGTTTGATCATTAGTAATAGCAATGGAGATGTTTTTTATCCTCTCACCATCAGCAAACATCAAAGTACCGCCAGTGGGTACATAATCAGGTGACACGCCTCCACTGAGAGCCGTCCCATCATTAGTAGTGTAATCCACTCGAGCAGTACCAACTGTACCTTGAGCTCTAACGATATACACCACCACTGAGCCTATCTCTTCGGTAATGGCTGTAGTAACTACTGCATCAGCTGATGGTATGACGCCAGCCACTGGTGGAGGAGATGCCTCAAACTGGAACACACCATAAGGATAATCATTAGAGAGAATGGTCACATTGACCGTAGTGTTTGGAGAGAGTGAGGCGCCACTGGTTGGTGTGGAACTAGGGTATGTGTCATCAACTGTAGCTGCTGTTAGGGATATTGAAAATGATTCATCTAGCTCAGGGACACTCTCATTGGTAGACTGAACTGTGAAATACTAAAAAAAGAGAGAGAGAGATAAAATATTTAATATTTATTATTACTCACAGATTCATTTATTCCACTGCTGAACACAATTGTTCCAGAAGACTCCTCAAAATCATCATCAGCCAGAGAACCATCAGCAAGATTACGTATCTCCCATGCAACAGTGACAGTACCAATACTGCTCCTAGAGCGAGTGACAATGATATCAGCAGTAGCTCCTTCAACATTATTGAACGGAGTGAGAGATGAGAGACCAAATAGACCATTACTGTAGTCACTCTTTAAAACTATAATAAAGGAAAAAGAGCATATAATAATAACAAATACTATAGTCACAATTGTATGTACATGTACATAAAAGGAAGCAATGATATTACTGATACACATTGTGCTGTACCTACCAGTGATTGTTGTTGCAAGATTAGTAGTTGATAGTTGTGCTTCTCCACTAACTGCAATGAGACTAAGTGTAAAGTTGGTAGTTGGCTCAGGTATGCTATCATCTTTAGTCTGTACACTGAAAGTATTACGATCCTGTCTATCATGCACTGTAACGACACCAGATATGTACTGGAAGTGATCGGCTGCTGGGTTAGAATATATATCTGAGACTTGCCTGAAGAAAAGAATAAGGATTAAAACAAGGAGAGAAATAAAAAGGGAAAGAAGTAACGCAATGTCCATTATACATATATCACAGTACATACTGTTGATCAAGGGAAGTTTCATAGATCCTCACATCTTGCAAGTTACCCACGAAATACTGTGAGCCAGTGAGCCCCCCAGCAGTAACTACACCATCACTAGAGGCAGTGGATAATCCTGCTGAGAGTGTACGAGTGTTGATGAGTGTCCCATCGATATAGAAGCTAGCACTAGTACCAGACACACTCAACACTAGTAAATGCCACTCATTCATTGGTAATGAAGAGCTTGGGACAGAAACTTCAACAGTCTCAGAACCGGACTACAAAAAAATATAAATATTATAAATAAATAATGCACAAGTATTATGAATGAATAATATAAAAGTATTATAAATAAATGATGTACAAGTATTTTGCATTCAGTACATGCATAGAGGCATCAATTAGCTTACATTCAGTGTAGATGGAAGATAGAGGAGCCTAACAATGTACTGATTAGTATCAGACACAAGAGCCAACCCATAGTACACAGTATTGCCATTAGCTGATCCTACCAACACACCATTGACCGACCCATTGAATATAAACCAGACACTAATACTCATATTATTAGCAACATGTGGAGTGAGGGCTGATGGAACTGTCACTAGTGAGGAGGAACCACCAGTGAATGATAGGGCTGTGGTGCCTGTTGATGGGCGTGGTGTTGCTATGGAGACTCCGGATCCACGGGAACCAACTAGAAGTAGATCAGTGAAAGACGTGGGGAGAGAGGGAGCAGGGATCGGCCTAACTTCCCACACCACCTAATGATAATAAGAAATAATAACAATTCAGAATCATATAGTTTACATTAAGAATAGAATCAAACTACATTTTATGTGAAAAGCAGCATTACATGTACATACAACTTACTTGTATATCATTAAAGGTACCAGCAGTCCTGCTAACATTAAAGACACCGGTACCATTACTAGTATCTGCATCAGGTATATCCTCACCAAGCCACAATGCACCAGGACTATCCAGCTGGAACACTCCGTAAGGATAGTCATTCTCAGGTACTGTTATACTAGCAGTCTCATTATCAATACTAACTACTGCTAATTCAGTAGTGGCATTGGTAATTTCTATTGTATAATCCTCTGTTAGTTCTGGTATATCATCATTAAGTATTGTTATAGTGATGCTAGCTGTAGTCTGTCCTTCTCTAAACATTACACTGTCAGAGGTGACACTAATATCAGTTAGAGGAGGTACTGGTGTCAATACTCCATTGCTATTGTACAGAGCTCTCCAGAATACTGTCACATTACCAAAGGTACCCTTTAACCTCTCAATACTGTGTGAAAAGGAATAAAAGAATAAAAATATGATACATATAATATCTAATGGCTCACGTCAAATCAACACTGCTTCCTTCGGTGACTGTATTGCTGAGACTGTTAGCATTGAACTGGAACAACCCATTAGGATCATCAGACTCATTTATACTAATAGTTGATAGTGTATTAGCTGAAGCAATAACAGCATCACCTACAATAATATATACAAAACAAAGCATTAATACTAGCTTGCAATCATTATAATAGTAATATTATATTAGCAGATTTTTAGTCACAATTCATACAAAGTACATGTCATGATGCCTAACCTGTTACAGATGTTAGTCTTATTTGAAGTTGTTCCATAAGTTCAGGTACAGCATCGTCCAGTAGAGTAATACTAATGATCCCTGATCTATCACCATCCATCAGTGTTATCATACTAGTGGCTGGATCAATGCTAACATCTGATGAAGAAGTACTGGTATATATCACAGAAAAACTAACCACAGCAACCCCTATTAGGAACAACATACATTAACTCGTGAACGATATATTTAAAAATTATTTTGTTGTGCTCTTGTCTTTCTCCTTACCATTAGCTCTCCCTCCTCTTGTAACATTAATACTAATCACGTCTCCTTCTTCTCCACTTTTAACTAAATCATTACTCGAGATACTGACTGGATCATCGCTCTGTCTCACTGTAACTGTAGCAACAGTCCCTGAGTCATCAAGCCGCCCACCACCAGAGACTGAAACCAACCGAATCATGTGACTGATATCAAACTCAGTGATCTATAAAACACACCTACTTAAACAAAATAGACACCTCCTTATAGACTCACATTATCAGCCTGAGCAGATACTTGAAAGACAGCCTCTGAGACTCCATCGCTGAATGATACGGATCCGCTAGTTGGTTCTATATCAATAGTATTGAGATTTGCTGCTTCCCAATGCACTGTAGCATCACCAAATGATGCAACATTACGTATTACCGTTAGATTAGCAGTAGATACCAGAGAAGGATCACTGGAACCAGGATTAGCTGGCTCATCTATAATCATACATGTACATAAAAAGTGACACAAAATAATAACAGGAAACTTTTTAAATGTACAAGTACATCTGCCATTACAAGAGCAAATACAGACTATAATACACTAATGCTGTATGTATATATGTGGCATTACTACTGATAGTAATAGATGCAGTGATGGCTGTACCTATAGTTGATGAGATTGATGAGCTACTGAAGTTAAAGACTCCGTTCCAGTCGTCATTAGCAAGTATGGTAATAGAGGCGTTATATGGTGGCCTGATAATGTCTTTGGTGGAATATATCTCAAATGTGAACGTCTCGTTGATCTCAGGTATGTCATCAAGAGAAGGACCTATAGATACTGTCATTGAGCGATTGGAAGGAGAAAATGTCACTAGACCACTAGAGCCAATAAAATCATCGGAACCTAATATTTAAAAAATAAAAATAAAAATGTGTTAAATATCATGCATCTACTGTTGATTGGTTGAGATGAATTACCTGAGGGAACAATACGGTATAGTACTTGCTCAGTAGTAAGATCACCTCCATTTCTTTGTATTTGTATTGATAATGAATCTAATGGACTCTCCTATAAGAGAAGATAAATCAATGAGTGAGGTACATGCATGATATAAAGAAAATGCTAAAATATTATACTTTTAAATCTATGGTTAAAGCAACTATACCTCAATATAAAAAGGTCCTTCAGAAGTTGAAGCAATAGAGAAAGTACCTCCCGGTTCATCATTTTCCAATATTGTGACAACAGCAGTAATCTAACAGTAATAATAATAATAAATAAATAAATGGTATTGTTATTATCATTATGTTAAAGACTTACATTAGTAGTTGCTATATTCTGACCAACTTGAGCAACTGATAATAATTTGACATTAAATGATTCGTCTAGTTCAGGAACATCATCAGCAACAATACTAATAGAGAAACTAGCAGAACTGGCTCCTAATAATAAACGACAAAAAACAATAAACAATAAAAGTAACTATTACTCTACTAACCATTGGGTATTAGAACCTGAGCAGCATTGATCCCAATATCACTAGTAGTGAATGATGAGCCACTTGAAGCTGATGCTGTCCATGTAACAAGTGCATCCCCGTACTCTCCATTCCTCTGTATCGTCAGTGATACTAAACTAAAGCCATTATCAGGTTCAGAGACTGATGCCATCAATGAGGATGGTGCAAAACTAATGTGTCCATTAGCAGCTGCTAGCGGCACGCTGGCATTAACAGTAAAGGAAGTGGTACTGATACGTGGAGAGGATGGCTCAGTCAACAAGGATCCTAAATAGACATTAAGATAAACACATAAGTATTTCTAGTGCTATTTAAGTAAAAGTTCTAACCTGCATCAGATAATTCAGCAGAGACTAGTTGGATGTATACTAAAGCCGCTTCCTCTAGCATTCCGGTAGTGAGTAAATTCAATTTGGCATTGACTGTTGAGTGCCCATTGGGAAATGTAGCCGTACTAGTAGCAGCTGCAGCTACTCCACTCATGCCACTCGATGGGTCAGTGACACCAGGAGGTAGGTATAGTATACTATACACAACAACTACTTCACCAGTAGTCCCTTGGCTCCGTGTCAGTGTGAATGACATGACTCTGTTGCCATCCTACAGTATAAGAAAGAAAATAATAAAATATGCACGTGCATGTAAGTAATATATATGCTTTTAAACTGCTAGTTTTAATCTTTAATATTCATAGTAATGTTAAAAAGACTTACAGAGTTAACAGCAATACTTCCTGTACCACTGGTTCCAATAATCCCATACACATCATCACTGTCAGACACGTGCAATAAAGCAACTCTTAGTGTCTCATTAGTGTTCAGTTGACCTTCTCCAGACTGGACCCCATCAATAGACACAGTAAATGATTCAGCTTCTTCAGGGAGTGTGTCATCAATAGCTCTAATGACCAATTGAGACATGTCCACTCCATTTGGTATTGTTATCTGTCCAGAGGCTGGATCAAAATCAGATGATGCTAGCTGATTGTTGGAGTCTTTAATGGAGTAAGATATCGTTAACGATCCAAGTGTACTGACATCTCTTTGTATTATAAAGGTAGCATTCGTTTGATTGTCTTCTGATATTGTTTGAGGAGCAATAGACTGGAATCTAACAACACCGCCTGCATTATCATTAATATCAATAATAACAGTCACATTTATTGGTGTATGAAGCACGGCATCATCTGATGGGTTACTAAGAGCAACAGTAAAGGTTTCATCTCCTTCAGGGACTGTGTCGTTAATGATTGGGATACCAATTGTAGCACTAGTTGATCCAGAGGGAAAAGTAAGTGTCCCTGTTGTATAGGTATAGTCCAGTCCAGCAATAGCAGTACCAGTGGGTAATGTGCTATACTGTACAGTTGTTACTTGATCTAATGGCCCAATGGATACTCCTCCTATGTCCCCTCTGTACACTGTAAGCTGTGCCGTTCCAACATTCTCTGATACTTCAATGCTTGAGGATGCGAACCTCAGAGGAGTGTCATTGCTAATGATGATCAACTGTGCTTCGTTGTCATTATCCGCTACTACAGCACCTCCCCCTGGATTATAAAGACGTACAGTAAAGGTCTCATTGTTCTCTGGTATGTTATCTGGAAGGATGGAGAGTGTGAAATTGCTTGCATTCTGCCCATCTTCAAATATGAGTTGACCTTGACCAAGTGAGACATCAAGAGATGCAGAGTTTGGACCACCAGTCACCTAAATACAACAATAAAAATAATGTAAACATTAGCAATGATATTTTTTCCTTGATCATACCTCATAATTAATAGAAACTTGTCCATGTAGTCCAGGTCCTCTTATAACATCATATGATACAGTGCTAGTGCTACCAGACAGTGGCTCTATAGCACTCCTGACCAGTGATGACTAGATAATAATAATAATAATGATTAAACATCTGTAACTAATTAATTTTTCATGCACATAATATACAACAGCTGTTTACATTTGCGTCTATGGTAGTTACTAGTGTTGTTTTAGTTAACTATAACTAAAACTAAAACCACTTTTAGTTAGGCATATTTACTTTTAGTTAACTAACTATAACTAACTAAAAGACATTGTAAAACACAGAACTAACTATAACTAACTAAAACAATTCACAGATTTTAAAAACTAACTATAACTAACTAAAAGCAATTCAGAAGTGTTGTAACTAACTATAACTAACTAAAAGTAATCTAGAAATGTCATAACTAACTATAACTAACTAAAAGTAATTTAGAAATTTCGGAACTAACTATAACTAACTAAAAGTAATTCAGAAATGTCATAACTAACTATAACTAACTAAAAGTGCAGAATGTGATATAAAAACAACACTAGTACTTACAGATTCAAATTGTATCCTTCCAAAAGGATCATCACTAGCTCTAACTGTAAGGTAAAGGCGATCAGTTGGTCCCACCTCTGCTCCAAACCTAGCATCGATTATATCAACTATATATGTCTGATTGACTTCAGGCACTGCATCATTGATGAGTACAAGAAAACCATTGGCTTCCGTCTGCCCACCATTAAAATTAACACTGTTGGACAATGAAAGGAACTGAGCTGAAGCAGAAGAATTAATCACCTAATTGTGGAGAGAAGAGAGAAAAGAGAAAAGTCAATTCATTATGACACTTATTATTCATAGCATTATTAATAAATCACAGTTTATGAATATTAAACAGGATCTTGTTTTTGTTTTCCAGGGAGGACACTGAAACTAGTGACCATCATGTGCTCCAGCCCCCTTTAAGCATTATATTAAAGGGGATGGAGTCTTGTAAAAGGCATGGCTTGTAAAAACAGTTCTGCAGCGAAGTATGCATTCAATCTGAACTGATTAATTTTATTTAGTATTTTTTGCAGAGCATGAATCAGCACAAGGCATTTATTAGTACTATTATAGGGTTTATACTAGTTTATAGCTTATTAGCATTCATCTAAAGATATCTACATGGCCTCGTTACTCCTTAATCACTATTAATTATGACCTCTTCCTACTGGATTTACACTAGAATTTATAGATCTGCTTTCATAGCTGAGGTTCTGACTATTTAGCAATGCAATTATATCAACTCACTTCATAAGTGGCTAGCACATTGCCTTGATTTCCAATCTCCCTGACAAATGGAATGGATACTGTAGTGAATCCACTATTGCTGTCTTCATCAGCAACTAATTCTGTTACACCAAAACTGATGAATCCATTAATTTTGCCTTCACACTCAGCAGTGTGAAAGAACAAGCTGATAACCAGCAGAGCCACTAGAGGGGAAACAAAAAATTGATTGAACTCATACTTAAAATTTTAGATCATCAATTTTTGAATTCTTTTTCTTACAAAGTGTCAACTAACCCGTTATAAGGCGGTGGAGGAGGTTAACAGACATCGCTCTGTTGAAAAAAAGACGCTTTATCTTTAGTAGACCTTGTTCTTCAGCTTCTTTGCAGAAAAGTCCGCCCTAAGCCACCCACAATTCTGTTTAAAGTTCGGGCGTGGCTCGTTATCAACCATACGCAAACAGGCCATGAATGTCATTATTATAGCAGCTCAATTATGCCAAGTATTCAAACAGATAAAAGACTTGCTGTTCATCATTAATTTTCATTATTGTTGTTGCTATCATTTTTATTCAAATTATTGTAACTACATAATATATAGTAGATCTAGTATTTATTATTATATAATGTGTTCAAGATTCTGTCTCCTTTTACTATTTCCTTTTTATTTGAAACACGTGTCTTTTTGACCAAGGAAACTTAAAGTTAAAGTATTCTGATGCATCCATTGTTTCAACTAATTGGACATAAAATGAAGAGAAAAGCAATTTAATATCATCAGGAGTCATAGGATATGGATCAGTATTATGAAGAGTTGGGTCATACTCATAAGTAGAAAGAAGGATGCAGCCAGAAGGCTTCAATAGAGAATCAATCTTGCATATATATTTATTTCTGTCTGGAGGCTTTATGGCTACCAGAGCATTACAATCCCAGACAGCATCAAAGTACCCAGCCGACTGAGCCGAGACATCAAAAATATCTCCAACAAAGAATTTAATTTTGATTGCATTTTCTGTTGATTCATATACAAAGAAATCATCATCAATCGTATCTAAAAGATCAGTTGAATATTCTATGCAATGCATACTTTGTCTTACATTTATTAAATGGAACATTATTTTCAGCAAAGAATTGCTGAGCTGATAAATCCACAATGTCAATGCCAACAACATTGTGGCCTTTCTGAGCTGCCAACCACTTCATGTCAAGACTCTTACCACAGAGAGGAACAAATACAGAGCATCTATCTCTACCAGCTGTTAGGAAATCATAGTTGTTCTACAGTTTTATTTATTTATTTATTAATTTTTTTATTTAACTTTACAGTGCAACATAGCATAGACAGACAGAGAGGAGAAATGAAAGTACAGTAAAACACTGATAGTCTAACATAGAACACTATGTCAGCCAGGGAAAGAAGAGAATGCAAGGGAAAAACACACACACAATTGTTCATATAGACAAGCAGACATGAAAAGAAGAAAGAGTGAGGGGTGAAAAGAACATAAAATTAACAACACATATATAATTTAATCAATATTATAGAATTTGTTCTTTTAATAAACTATCATTTGATACCTTCAAGATAGTTTCAACGTAGTCTATGTGCCCACACTGAATTCCTCCATCTTCTTCCCACTTTTTCTTCCAGTACTTTATGTCAGTAGTCATTTTGGTGCTGTACTAAACTAGAAAAGCTTCATTGTCACCAATAATAATGAATTCACAAAAGCTTGGCATGTTACCAATAATAGCTAGTAGCACTTAGTGTTGCCAAGAATTGAATCTTCTGAGTTCACAGCTAACATGCAGCTTATAATAGTGACACTGACACATCACTATCATCTACATTTGAATGAGCTCTTTAAAACAGTTTTGTCAAAAGACTAGGCAAATTAACTTTATATGGTTTAACATACATGTACAAATACAATGATAATGTTTGCAACCTAATATTAACATCATGTAAAAATTCAAGGCTCTTCGACTTTATTACTACTCAAGTCGAGTCCTTTATAATTTTTATTTCTAAAATTCGTTTTAAAAATTACCATTGTTATAATATTTATAACCATGCCTATTATTTCATATCAAAACTCTTGCTACTACTAATAGTACACTATGAGGTACACTATGAATATGATCTATCGGTATGTGGAACCAATTCAAGCGGAAATTATCTTGGGCGTGGCAAATAAAATGGCGGAATCCCAGGAGGAAGATCATGGAAGTTACAGAGAACTGCTAAAAAAAATAAGTAAGCAATTTAGAAAGATGGCTTGAGAGACTCTTTAAAGCTGGTAGATACGAATACTTTTCTTTTCCTTTCCTTAGGTCACCCTCTGGTAGATGTCAGGTCCAGAGCTTTGAGGAGCATCAAGTTTAAACTGAGCAGTGGACTCATCACAGCCTCGCAGCTATCCAATGAGAGGCGCTTCCTGATACACCTCATGGAGTGGTTCAATCACGAGAAATGGATACACGAAGGACTAGCACTGGAAATACTTAGAGATGCAACTGAAGTAAATAATAATAATAATAATTTATTATTGTTTTCGTTGTTGGAATTATTGTTATTATTATTATCATTATTATTATTATTAATTATTATTAATAATAATAATTATTATTAATTGTACATTTGTACATGTAGTTTGAGGCGGCAGTCACAACGCTCCAGGAAGTGGGTGGGGTCGAGTTCCTCTCTCAGTTGAGACCTCATGTCAATCCTTCATGTCAAGAAATGGTTGACGAAATGTTAGAGAAACTACTGCACCTTCCATCATCTTTTACTGATCATAGTCACACCAGCAGCAGTAGCCATCCATCCATTGGGAGTGCTTCCCCTATTACGTCTCCATCTTTTAACCACACCCATATCCACACCCACCAAACAGCATCCCCTAATTCAGACCACACCCATTCAACTCTTAGTATCGGCAGTAATCTCTCACAAACTCATTTATTGTCTAGTGATGGTCCTAAGATTGATTCTGTTTTGGCCACACCCCCTCCTACTCGTGATTCTTTGAACAACAGTTACGATGCTACCCTAAAGTTAGGGTCATTTCCATGGTTACCGCTGTCGAAAGTTGACATCAAAGTTTTGGGGAGTACATTGTCACGCCTCCAGTCTGGTGACAGGGGGTGTGTCACCAGTACTTGGGGCTTCATTGAGGAAGTGTTACTCAACGATTTTCCTCCAGAAGTGTTCCTTCAAAGACCTGATATTGTTGAAGTAATAAACTCTCTCCTCTCTCTCTTTCCTTTTTTAACAAACATTTTTTATTTCTTTTTTGTTTCTCTCTTTCTTTTTTAAAATTCTTTCTCTCTTTCTTTCTTTCTAGCATCTTTTAGAAAAGTTAAAAGAAGATGTCCACATTAGGACAGGTGATCACACTCCTCCTCTTTCTACTCTTCTCTCTCTTGTACACAAACTAACTGGTAGACTAGAAGTGCAGATTAATCCTTTGGCACAAGATAGCCATCACCTGTTTAGTTATAAATTATTATCAAAAGATGTCGAGGATCACCCCAAAGACATGCTCATTCATCTTGCGTCTAAGGAAATCAGCATTCAAACATTTTGCTGCAACGTTCTATCTGTCCTTGTCGACCTGTTACTTCTCTCTCTTGATCGACATTTGCCTTGGCTCGATTTTGGTTGCCGGAGTCATGATTTTCCTGGCGACGAGCTGTATTCAATGTTTGGGAGGTGTTTAGAGTGTTGCTCATGTGTTTCAGATCTACTACTTATCCTTGTAAAGGGACACGGTCAGATTTCAAAAGAGAAAGTGAGCTGATCTTATAATAATTATATCACTTCCCTCCTCCTCTCTCTACTAACAATAGATCATAGAGACACTCGATGTCTTTGCTGGTGCTGTTATTAAGTGTCTCTCGAAACTGAGGAGGTGTAGGGAGAGCGGGTTGACCCCTCACCTTCTCTTAAAGTTGATATGTCCACTAGCGGGTCTTTTGTCTTACTGGTTCACTCTACTCTTATGCCATTCCTCTCATCTCTTTGAAGCTAATGATAAAGTAAGTATTATAATAATTTAATATAATTGTGTATTGTATTGGGTAGCAAATTTTGATGCATAGTAATTACATAGTTGTAGCTTATGAATTAATTATATATATTTTTATTTTAGTACTTGTTGTCCTCACAAGTTTGTGTTGTATTCAAGGAGATTCTCGCCGATCCTTTTGTTAATATTATTATTAATAGTAACAACGCAATATTAGGATCATTAGATTCATTCATTCAATCCACTGATAATGGACTCTGTAATGTAAGACAAGTACATTGCTTATAATTATTATTGTTTTATTTTTGCAGCTTTTAATCAAGGAAAGAGCTCTTTGCTCGTCTTTTGAACAACTCTATCGTTTTCTTTCATTTTTTGACGAAACTAAACCCACTAATATTATGCCCATCCAGTTATTGGAAGTAGCTGGGGACAGTTTGTCTGGTCTGTCTTTTTGTTGGGGTCCTAATGAGAAGAGATTTGTGACGCTAGCAATTGAGAATATCAGTAAAATATTGTGAGTAGATCTTATTAGTAATTGATTATTGTTATTAATGCATGTAGGCTTTCAGGTAAAGGGGATGATGTAGATCTGATTACGAAATGTCACAAGTTCTTAATTAATTTAGCATCTCATGAAAGAAGAGAAGTTAAAATGGCAGCCTACAAGTCATACAAGGTTTGTCTAATTGTGCTACATTTAGGATAATACAAATATGACATTTAAATGTACATCAAATGTTTTTTATACCAAAAGAGACTTTTAAAAAGTTAAAAAACCACTCTGGATGTTTCCTCCTCCTCCCTTTTCCTCCAAGAGGAAAGAAGGAATGCTCCTCAATGCAAAGGACACAGCCTTGGTGTAGCACCAAGGACAGATCCAATGCAAGCTTCACGCTCAGAGGAGGAAACTCCATCTCTTCATCGTGGCTTGGTGTTGTTGCTAGAGTGTTTTCTAGCGGTGGGACATGTACTACAGAAATGATCCTAGTGAGTACAGTCTTGATCTGTCTAGTGGCCCTAGCTCGCTTTATATACTGGGAATATTGCTCAGGCACTAGTGGGTTGCCCTTGTGGTCAGCCTTTAATGATATTCATGCGTCTGTGGTCCTTTTGCTAAAAACCACATTCTCATTTGCACTTCTTTTGCTAGGTCTTCTTAGAAGGAAGCTGCACAAGGCTGTCTCCTGTCCTGTTTCCTTCTGGGTTTGTCCTTTCCTTGTGTCAGGACATGCTCTCTGAGGATTTAAAAGGACTGGCATTGCCTTTAATATCAATGATTGTCTTAGATATTAAGAAAAATAATGATACTAATAATAATAATAATAATAAAGAGACTTGGGACAAGCAATTGCAGACTTTATTGCAATCCTTACCATTCGTTGAGGTATGGGAGTAGATGAGTTTAGTTCACAAGTTACATTATTTCTTGTAGTTTTCTGCTCAATCTTCTCACGATAATGTGCTCCCTTTAATTTATATTTTACTTGATTGTGCCTCTTCCCAAATAAGGACATCCTCGCTCCTTCGCATGCTCTACTCAAAGATTAAAAGGTACACAATTATTTCGTGTTTTGCTAATGGGATTTCTGTTCTTAGTATTCGTGAGAAGTCATTTGACAAGTTAATGAGAGAGTATGGAGAGAAATCAATGGTGGATTTCTCTGATGTTCTCCTTGTCTCATCTCCTTTGCCTCCTTTATTACATTTCTATTGTCCATCACTTGCTCTTAGTTCTTCAACCTTTAAGGTGCAACATTAAAGAAAGAAGCATTCACTTGCTTAACTTCACTTTTTTATTGGTCTACCCTCCTTTTCCACTCTCTCTCTCTGTAGTGTGAGGATATTTGCAATCTTTTATCAGTTGCTGGATCTATAAAAGTTGATGTATCATTAAGAGTCTCAGCATTGGATCAACTGAGTAGTATATTAAAAGGTATAACCTATGCTACCTGCCTTACTATCTGTCTTATTTCTCTCTCTCTCTCTCCCTCTCTCTCTTCTCCAGATATCTCTTTGCATGAGATGGCAGTCAGGGAAGGCCTTCTCTCTCTTCTCCAGAGGATAATCCTAACAGATCAGACAAAGACTGTTAAAGAAAGGGAAGACATTTTATCCTCTTCTCTCAATTGTCTCCAGCTGCTAGTCCTGGGCAGTGGTACAGTTAGGAATGTCATCGTGTCCAATCATCAGTTTATGTTCACATTATTTAGAGGTATGATTATATTTAATGGCACAAAAAGTTAATAATTTTAGCCATCTATTATATTGTCATATATATATATATATATATATAATCACTGTTTAGCTCTCTCTCTCTCTCTCTCTCTCTCTCTCTTCTCTCAGTTTCATTCATATACAAGTCTATCAGGTGTCTAGTATCACAGATCATATCACTAATAGTATTTTCAGCTATTCTTCAGTTCAGTCCTTCTCCTCCAGTCAACGTAATAAAGATGAACACCTTATTCCTTCCACAGTAAGAGAGAGAGAGATGTGGTGACCATTTGTAAATGACCATTTTATTTTTTTATAGTATCCAGTTGCCATTTTCTGTCCAGCCTTTGTCTCTGCCCACCAGTACAACTTCTCCCGCTCCAACTCATATGACATCCTCTCCTCCTAATCGTAGGAGACTCTGGCTTCATTATGCATTAGCTGTTGCTAGGGGTGTGGACAATATCCCCTCCGCTAATGGAGAGGGGGATAGGATGGGGGAGGGGCCGTTTCTAAAAGGGGAGGAGTTTCTTTTTGGTGAAGATATCACTAGACTTGAATTGTCAAATGTTCTATTTGATTTACAGTCTCTCCTATACACTTCATGTTATACTATGGTGAGTTAAATGTGTATGTGCATATACATATGTTTCATGTTTGTGTACATTCATTGATACTTGTAGATTAGATCATGCATATATTGTATGCTGTTTCTGCTTTATAATACTTTGTTTTTTATTTTCTTTAGGCTGGATATTATTTAAGTTTGCTTGCTAGACCAGTCAAGCGAGTTTTTCCTGTTTTCGAGTCTTTAAAAGTCTCCCTCTTGCTCTCCCCTCTCTCTGCCTCCTCCCACAAGAGCCTCTCGTTTAATATTCAAGAAGTATTTCAAAAGTTCCTTACTAAAGCCCCAAAGACCAAGGAAGACGAAAACATTGCAGTGTCTACCCTTAGTTGTTTAAGATCCATTTCTTCTAATTTGATTGGTCGATCACAATGGGAGTGGTTATTGAGCTCGGTAGCTTCAAAAGATGGTTTTCTCGTTAGACATTTATTTTGTAGAGAAGAAGACACGAACAAGTAATAGTGTATGTACATTGTGAAGTTTTGCTGGTTATATTTTTGTAATTATTTAGGGAGCTAGTGAAAGAGTTTCTTTTATTTGTATCTCAGTCATTGACTGAGGCACCAGCTCATAATGTTTCATTGCTACTAATACTGACACAAGTCATCAGCTCAGACTCAAATGATAGGTCTGTCTTATATTTGTCTCTTCAATGTATCCTTAATATCTTGAAGAACATTAGCAGGTACTGTACATTGTGCATGCTACTCTTGTAGAATGACATAAGAGGGTATATCGATGAGCACTCATTATAATTTTATTATAGAAATAATGTGAATTTTGACAGGATTGATGCATTAAGTTCATTAATGGCCTCAGTAAGAAAGGTAGGTATAGGATCTTTACTATTTTTATGTATCTATTTTTACTTTGCATCTCTTAAATGTTTAATTTCTCTTTTTCTCAGTTAATATGGTCATCAGTGACTGAGAGAGGTACATCCTTTGGCTCTTTTATGCTAAAAGGAATTACAAGATTGTGTGTACAATGTCTTTCTTATTTATTGTTCATCATACATTCAATGAGCATCAGCAATGACAAAGTAATTGTTTACATGAAGCAGGCTATTTTCTGAAAAATACCCAAGGCTATAGCCCATGGTTTTTTCCAAAAAATGGCTCCGAAATCACCCCCAATTTTTATTATATTTTCTGATAAATATTGATGTACTTATGCTGTGTAGAAAGTTTGAGCTGATTTCGACTTTAATTTTTCAAGTTATGGCCATTTTTAAAATGGCCGATTTCTGAAAAATGCCCAAGGCTATAGCCCATGGTTTTTTCCAAAAAATGGCTCTGAAATCACCCCTAAGTTTTATTACATTTTCTGATACATATTGATGTCCTTATGCTGTGTAGAAAGTTTGAGCTGATTCCGACTTTAATTTTTCAAGTTACGGCCATTTTAAAAAATGGCTGATTTCTGAAAAATACCCAAGGCTATAGCCCATGGTTTTTTCCAAAAAATGACTCCGAAATCACCCCCAATTTTTATTACATTTTCTGATACATATTGATGTACTTATGCTGTGTAGAAAGTTTGAGCTGATTCCGACTTTAATTTTTCAAGTTACAGCCATTTTAAAAAATGGCTGATTTCTGAAAAATACCCAAGGCTATAGCCCATGGTTTTTTCAAAAAAATGGCTCCGAAATCACCCCTAAGTTTTATTACATTTTCTGATACATATTGATGTCCTTATGCTGTGTAGAAAGTTTGAGCTGATTCCGACTTTAATTTTTCAAGTTACGGCCATTTTAAAAAATGGCTGATTTCTGAAAAATACCCAAGGCTATAGCCCATGGTTTTTTCCAAAAAATGGCTCCGAAATCACCCCCCATTTTTATTACATTTTCTGATACATATTGATGTCCTTATGCTGTGTAGAAAGTTTGAGCTGATTCCGACTTTAATTTTTCGAGTTATGGCCATTTTAAAAAATGGCCGATTTTTGAAAAATACCCAAGGCTATAGCCCATGGTTTTTTCCAAAAAATGGCTCCAAAATCACCCCTGAGTTTTATTACATTTTCTGATACATATTGATGTACTTATGCTATGTAGAAAGTTCAAGCCAATTCCGACTATAAATTTTTGAGTTACGTGTACATGTATATGTTAAAAGTTTTCTCTTCTTTATAATAATTTAGGATAATAATGATACCATTATTAACTGGTTGGATGATGACAACAGCCTATTATGGATACACTCATTGCTCCATGACAGAGACAATCAAGTGAGCATTTATTCTCAATTTTTGAGTATTTGTAATAGTGACTGCATGACCATACAAATCTTATATGAACCTCCTCTCTCTCATTCTCAGGTCTCCTGTGCTACATACAGCATATTATCAATCATTTCTTCACAATCGAATGGAGTCAAAGTGCTACTGAGATCATGGAAAGAACTCCACACTAACGGGCTGCTTGGAGCAATGATTGATACTGGAATGAGTCACACTGAATCTGATTGGATTAGACATCAAGTTAATTTTAAAAATATATTCCCATTTCAGTTCCATTTATCTTTTATATCTTTTTTTCTAATTATATTTACACACACATATATATATATATTTAGTTGTCTTTTTGTATAGCTTTACCACTCTCTCTCTCTTTCTCTTTTTTAAGGCTTTTACCATATCAGTTAATATCATATATCATGGAGAGTATGATAATGATATTAGTGAGCTAATGGAGGATACTGGATTGATGAAGTGCCTTTTATCTGCTTTTGATCAACTTATTGCTAATTGTGATGAAATACTAACTCTTGAGGAAGCAAAGAAAGTTATACAAGAATCCCAGTCGCTCGATCATCAGGACAAACAAGTTGAAAGGACCGGTCTGACTGGTTTTGTAGACTGGAAGGTCCTGACTTATCGTTACTTCAGTGACTGTCAGTTTTTAGTAGTTTCTGGCATGTGCCAGTTTGTGAGTATTGCTCTATCATTAAAAGAAACTGCAATAAGAGCTACCGTATTGAAGGACATGGTGACATTTATTATTAGGTAAGCACTAATAATAGAAATATTTTAATCATGTATAAGAAATATTCACCGATTGGATAAAATTCTTCATTTATAATAGGCTACTAAAATCTAGTATTTTTAAATTTATTTTCATCATTTCTCCATCACTGTGGGATAAGTGAGTCATTATAATATATAATACTACTATATTTCATTCTCTTTTGTTTTCAGTCTAGCAGTGTCATGGCTTGATCTATATATTAGAGTCATAGCTTTGCTTCATGTCATTTCTGTATCAACTATCAACAGCTCTTGCATTGAGTCACATGATCAAGGGATAATGTCACATGACCAACTCAAAGCCACAGCATCTCATTCCCTCCAGTTAATGCAATGGAGGGATATTCTGCCACAAGGTGGATGAATTTCATGTGCAATTTTTTAAAATGATCGTATAATTTTGTAGGCTGTGCTTCAAAATTTGATGCGTTGTGTCTAGAGATTGTTAAATTTTTACGAGGACTGACGGAAGAAGAAAAAAAGAGAGAGGCCATTTCTGAGAGAGAAGAGATTGTATGGAAGTGCTTGATTGAAGAATGGAAGAACTTCACAGGTAGAACCTTAAACTACAAAACTACAATACATACACATAAAACATGATGCACCTTATCCAATAGGGTTTCCCACAAAGCATGCTAAGTGAGCTAAATAGGATGAGCTTCATGAGCTGACAAGCACTACAATACAGTGCATGGCATTTGGAGCAACTTTAAAAATTCATAAAAATCTGAATTTGATTGGAATCAGTTCAAACTTTCTATACAACATATAAGATCATGTATATGCCTAATTTTTGAGCAACTTGACAATCCACTGACAATTTTATTCCTACTATACGTTTACTATGATTTTTGCTTCATTAATTTCTCTAATTCTTTCCTCTCATTAGAGTTGTTGGTGTACAGTCTAACATTCGAGATACAAGAACTATCAGTAAACTGTCTGACACTTTTATCTAGACTCCTATCAAGATGTCATGTTAAAAGACCTCTCAGTTCATCATCTCAAGGCTCCATCCTCTCACCTTCCTCCTCCTCTTCCTTTTCGTCTCTCTCTCCATCATCATCTTCCAGTGCTTCCAGGTCCTCCTCTCTCTCTTTCTCTCTTCTCTCTGCTCTTGACAGTGATACAGTGAGGGAGTTATCAATGACTTTATGGGAAAAGTTTGAAGTCAAGCCAGTAGAAGGGGAAAACGAAAAACTAGCTCTAGTGAGAGAACTCTCATGGATTGGACTGTGTCTTTTACTAGCATCAAGCCAGACAGCTAAAGAGATTATGATGGAAGGTTTGTATGTATGGTTTATATCCATTTACATGTGTTCTGTTTTAGCTGGTCTGGTGGAATCAGTGACTGAGCAACTTATATCACTTCACACTAAATTGACTGTTGATTCTCTAGCTAAATCATCTAATAGGAAAAAAGTATTATATATTAATGTATAATCTCTTTTTCATATTATCTGTAATAGAAAACAGTATACACTGAAGTTAAGGAAATAGTCAAATGTTTTAAACTCCTTCAGAATGCACTTCATGACAACAATTCACTTAAGGTATTAGATTATTCTTTCTTTGTTTTTATGTCAGATCCTTCTCATTTTGAATTAGTTGGTAGCTGTTAAAGCTGGCCTCATGAATGCTCTCAGTATTTTGTGGCCATCGATAGTTATCAATATGACTCTACTCAAGCCATTTTTACAGCTCCTAACTGTTTTTACTGCACATTGTCCTGAGGGTAAACCAACCATAAAAATACAGAACATAAGTTTATATTTTTTTCCTGCAGCTCATTTGGCTATGTTGAATGATGGCAAAGGTCCTACAGTTGTTAGTGGCGTTAGTTTATATCAGCAGTTACTAAAGACAGCATCATTATCCATCCTATCCAACATGAAGAGCACGTCAACAGATCAATGCTCTCCACCTCCTTACTCTCTTGTCCTGGTAGATCTATTCTCTGTTTTATGTAACTCTGTCTCTTCACAAGAATGCAGAGCTGTTATTAAAAAGGTATACGCATGAGCTTGGTTTTAAATTTTAATACTTTTTTTAATAGACGAATTTCCTCTCTTCATTTCTCCTCATTAATCCTAAAGTTGATCTAGCGAAACATTCTGCCTCCTCTTCTCCTTATCTTCTTGTCACTGAATGGCTCCATCTACTTGTTAACTATACTTTCACTAATGATGGAATGAGTTTAGTAGCCAAGCTACAAGGTATCATGATGGATTCATTACAATAGAATTGCTTCACATTCGCTTTGTTTGATTAGGTTCAGTGGATCTACTGTGTGACTTGTGGGCACATTTAAAAAGGAGAAGAGACAAACTCAATTGTGTCGCTATATTGAGAAATCTTTGTTTCTATGGCCCTAGCAAAGCTCCTCTTGCTTCCAATGGTAAGTCAATGCAATAATGAATAAATTAATGTTTATTTATAGAGAAAGTGATGGATATTTTTATCAAATGTTTGAAAACTGAAGAGGAAAAATTTATCAAAGTAGTGACAGTTGGGGTTCACTCTTTACTGTATAATTGTAGCAAGGTACAATGTATAGTGAGAGATTAAATATGAATTTGTTTTTAGACAAAGGTTTTAATAAAGCATAAATTTTTACACCAAGAGCTTTCTAAAACATTCAATTCATTGAAAAGTGAAGGTACATCATGTATGATATTATTACCCAATCATTCATGGAACTCTGAAAACTTAAATTTTCTTTATTCAGGAAAGGATTTGGCAGATCAAGTACACACTGTCTTATCAATGATCGGCCAGTGAAAGTACTTGTAATGTATTAATACTCATACTGCACCATCTGGATGAGAGTGTTTAGCTGAACTGGTTATAGAATTATTTATTAATAATAATTATTCACTATTATGGCACAAAAAACAATTAGCATTATTATTTAAAAAAATAAATTATAATGGCCACATTTTATGCAACTAAAATGTGACTCATGAAAGGTTGCAAAAGGTTCCACGTGTATACAGCTACTGGTATTTAGCCGTAAATTTCTTGTGAAAGCTTTCAAAGCGCTCCAGAACACGACCCAACACATCCTCTTTAGGTAGAATAGTTGTCCTAAAATGGGAAAAATACAAAATTAAATAAGTGAAATAGGTGCAATAAATTATTATTGCTTCAGGTATGCAACAGATTAATAGTGCTTTACCTTATATGCAAGGTTCCTGGTCTCTGCCCAAACCCTGTACCAGGGACAAAACAAATTCCTTCTTGACGCAACAACTCAAGACAATAGAATGTATCAAGGGTCATATTAGGATCCTCTTTCTATAATAAAATGAAACTATAAAGCTAGCCTCCAGTATTTTCATATTCAGCAATAAAATAAAAATTTTGGCCTAAATTATTGTGAATTTTTCCAATCCTCAAATATTGGAATTAGCATGATTTTACTTGCTACAGGTATTTAAAAGTGCTTAAAGTACAAGTACATGTATTAAATGAAGTTATTATATGTACATGTGCATCTTTCAGAGCTCCTTCTGGTATCTCAATCTGAGGGAATGCATACATGGATCCTTGCAGCCTGTTGCACTTGATGCCAGGTATGCTGTTAAACTTCTCATATACCATGACAGACTTCCTTTTTAGTGACTGCAAAATAAACTGTCTCTCCTAAAAATAAAAATCATAAAAAAGTTACACTGCTAACTTTAAAATATGAACAATTTTTTCTTCTACTTATTCTCATTGTATTTCTTTCCCCACCCTCTTTCTTAGTAATTCTTACTTCATCAAACAGTTCAAATGATGGGTCTCCTTTTTGCGGTGGCTTAACCATCACATCAACCACAACTTGTCCAATGGAATTGGCGCAAAGACGAACAGAGAAAACCTTGTACACCTGTTGGAGTAGATCCTCGGGAAACCCAATCATCTCAACATAGCCACCCCTGATACCACACCTAAAAAATGATACCCAGTTAATTAACCATCATTTTCTCTCATCCAAATATCTCTCTTTTCTTTCTCTCCTTACTCTCCAATGAAGCCTTTAGATGTTGAGTTGAAGGACATTAACTGAAAGTCTTTGTAATCCTTTCCCATCTCAAGCAAGACTTTCCTAAATGAGCTGAAATTCCTGCTTTCAACATAAACATTCTCCTGATAGACCTACAAAAGAAATGACAATAATGAAAGCTAAACAGTTTACAGTACCTCATCAGCTAAGAGAAGAAGACTATTCCTGTGACAGAATTTGATAATTTCCTTCATATTATCCTCAGGTAGACACTGACCTACATAAAGTATACCATAGCAATAAATATATTCTTTCAAGTAGTACTGTTACTAATACAAGGATTACCTGTTGGGTTTCCAGGATTAATGACAACCAAAATTTTCGGCTTGGACTTGTTCTCTTTTATAGATTCTTCTAAGGAACGCTCCAACTCTTCCATACGAATGCTCCAATCATTATCCTCATCAAGATAATAATTTATCTATTGAAATTTAAAACATTAGTTTCAGTTTTCTTTATCCTCTCTCTCTCTCTCTCTCTCTTACAGCATGAGCATTCAGTTCAGTAATGGCAGCACTGTACAGAGGATACTGAGGTATTGGTATCATCACTCCAGCTTTCTTGTCTTCCATCAAACACAAAGCTATGGCAGCCTAAAGCAATGCATTCAATGAAAACAGTAAAAGACATGTGCACTCCAAAGCCAACACAAACAGTACACTGTTATTCTTCACATAATATCAATACAGACTATATAACTTTCAATAACAATACACTATCAATGCATGCTGCCTGTAACAATTAGCATTACCTTTATACCATCAGTTGCTCCATTAGTTAAGAATATGCTCTCGTAGTTTGCTGGTATCCCATCACGTGCTGTTATAAACTCTTGCACATGCTTCCTTATTATAGTGATACCGCGTGAATCAGTATACGAGCCTATGATAGAGAGAAGTGAATAGGCAATTGAATGAAAGAGATGTCAATATATGGCCATACAATAGTAACATACATGTACATTGTATCTATTCTATTCAACATCAATGTTACATAATGGCACATAATACAGCCCATGACATCAATGCATAATATTCATTATCTATGATTTCATTCTTATTCATATCTGGTGGTTTCACATTACCTAAGCTGGCACCTCCACAGTCAGCAAGAATTGCTCTTGCTCTCTCGCAAACATCGGGCGGATAGATTCCTTTATCAAGGAGTGATGTGTCAGCAGTGCAAGCTATGAGCTGTCTCACAAATGTGAGGGGTTTCTGACCAGTGCCTTGACAATCACCAATATTAGCAAAGACAACTTCCTTGAATGGATACTTGACGCCCTAGAAGTCATGCCAAAAATGCATAATTAAAAACAATTGCTGAAAAATTAACAGCTAATCCCACAAAAAATGAGAGTGATTAATGATTTATTTACATAGAGGAGCTATCAAATCAATTCTTATATAAACTATACTGAGCTCCCGCAATAAATACCTGTTTCAACTCGTTAGCTATCCTTAGTGCTTCAAGTGGTACAGCACCTCTCACCGCGTACTCCATCTCTCTGATGCACGGGTTGAGATTTTGGATGGTGAGTGGTACCTCGCGCTGCATGTGAGGAGGAGAGACTGTAGTATAGGCTGCTTTAGTACCGGCCATCTCCAACCAATTCCTTGAGAGAAGAGAGCGAGTTAGAGAGATTCCTCTTGTCACACTTGCTCCAATCATGATTTCGATACTCTGCCACGCCTATGTCGCTTCACATGCGAGTTCCTGGTGTGAATATTGAAAGGACAGTGGGAGCTTGTTGTTGTTTTGTTCCAAAGAAATGCTAGCATTAGCAAGACAATGATGTGAATAACTTTAGAGATGACGCCATGTTTTTAATTAATTTGGTTGCACCTTCAGCCACACCCAAATACGAGCCCCTCCCAAAACTCCAAAATGCAGTGGCAGGCCTTTCTAGTTGGTGTCTTCTGGCGGGTTCTCTTTGTTACTCTCCTGTTCTATTTTGGCCGAAAACTGCTAAGAGTCATAGGTAATGTCCTATACCAACTGAGGGAGCACTTTATTTTGTGGAACGTTGCCTTTGGTGGGAAAGGAACTCGTAGGAATGTCAGCCATAGACTCCGTTTACATGCCTACGTCTGCAAGAGCTCATTACTGGACACTACCTCAATGAACGAGCTATTTTCATTTGGCAAGCATATAGTCGATACCGACGTGACCTTTGACATGTTTCGTAAAGCTGTCCTCAGCTATAAATTTGTTATCATTTGTCGTGACAAAGTTGATGGCTCACTCCGTGGCATGTGTCTACTGGACAAGGCCACAGAAATTAAAGGCGGACAGAAATGTACCCTCATCAAAATGGGTCTGGCTTTCTTTGAGAATCAATACCAAGGGGGCCCCCTTCTGTACTACATCGTTTTCTACCACATACTCAAGGAAATTTTGTTTCATCCCCAGACCCCCGTGTATTTGCTTATAAAATGCTTTAGCTACAAAAGCTACTTGGCCTTTCAGCGAACGTTAGGTAATGTGTATCCATCTTATCACTCTGAGATACCAGAATTTGAACGGAATTTGATAAACGACTTTGCCAATTCGGTCCGACGTCCTGATGAGGTCTACAACCCAGATACCTTTGTACTGGAGAGAGAAATGACGCAACTAAAGAACTACGTTGCCCCTATCACTAAGGAAGAATTGAAGAACCCTCACGTTAAGTTTTTCACGGAGCGAAACCCAGGCTGGAAGAAAGGCCACTGCATGTTTGTGATAGCCTCCATTAAAAAATGGGACATATTCCTTATTTTCGTAAAAGCCATCAAGAGGGCGCTTGGATTCAAATCGGAAAAGGGAAAGAAGTCTGACAGACTACGCCAGTCCTTTGATCGCCACCTGAGTTACCAATGTCAGGATGCACAGGATCAAGTACTCGAGTTTTATAACTTGGACTCGTCTGGGAACGTTGTCACAATGTTTGGTACCTCTGCAGATATAAATGCATATGTACCCTCTCAGTCTAGCTTGTGAAGAGTGTCAATGCCACTTAAAAATCAATTGTGGCTCTAATTGTATTCACGGTACTTAATAATTGTTTTTTAGGATTGGTTAAATAAACAAAATTGTAAATCTTTTATATTTTTATATAGTTGAAAGAAAAATTACTTCTTAAACAGACATCAGTAACAAAATTACTATGAAGCCACACAAAACATGTATGGTCAAAACAAATTTAATTTCTAATTTGAGTATAGCTGTTTACCCAAAACATGTTAATCATATTCTTTCAATTAACAAATTAACAAACACATTTAACATTTCCTAGTAATTACAGTCAATAGAAAACCTCACTTTCTTTTATACCTGAAAAATAAATAATAAAATCCCAATTAAGCAATTATTTGCTCTCTGACCTCTTCTTTGATTTGAAATTATTTCCCTTTGATTTCACAACAACACGAGTCTTATCCTTCTTCAAAGTCTTCTTCTGAGTACGAGCAAACAATGACTCATTAATCACTGGCTGAGGATTACTTCGACCTACAATTTAAAAAAAAAGATCTCAAAGATACCACACAAAAGTTATCAAGCACCTTTTCCTCTTTTCTTTCCGCTCCCAATCTCAGAGAGTGTTGGGTATTTCTTATGTTTGTTTGCTCTCTTTGCTTCTCTCATCTGGAACTCCATCTCCCTCCTAGCAGCCTTTTCTTCTTCCTATAGTTTGTATAAAATAATAATAATAATAATAATAATAATAATAATGATGATAATAATAATAATAATAATAATGATAATAATAATAATAATAATAATAATAATAATAATAATAATAATAATAATAATAATAATAATAATGATAACAACAATAGTAATTTACTGTTTCTTCAATCTTTGCTTTCTTGCCTCCTTTATCACTACCGTCACCTACATGTACATGTACATGATAGCTGTAACAGATCAAAAGTTCCTAAATGTATATACCAAATTGTTTCCTCTTCTTTCCTTTTCCTTTATTATTATTATCCTGGAACCACACACGAGGTGGTCTGCTGTGTATCTCATCATGGTGGACTATCATATTGTTAGCTTTTGTCACTTCCATCTGTGCAACACGTACCTAAAGGACTTCAAAAACTGGTCAAACGAGTTTCAAATACCTGTTTCTCCTCTTCTTCTTGTTTCAAGATGTCTCTTATCTCGCTTTCAAGTGATGATATTTTTGATTTGTATTTCTCGATGACTTCAGCTGGAATGACTCGATTCTTTGGTGGACATTTGGCGCCTTTTACAATCTCTTTCAAAACCTTACGACCTTTCTCTCCGACAAGAGTGACAGACCTTGAGAAAGACAGAAAAAAGAGAAAGAAAGAAAACAGTGAACTACCTAATTGCAAGGCTAAACATCCAATTAAACATAAACATAAAACATCATTGTCACATGCTCCACCACAACATGAGTATTCCTAATATCAATAGCTTACTTTCCACTCTTCCCAGCTCTGGCAGTCCTACCTACTCTGTGAATGTATTGCTTCACAGTTGGTGGCATGCTATAGTTAATAACCGTCCTAACATTCTCAATGTCTAGTCCTCTTGCTGCCAGGTCAGTAGCAATGAGGATGTCGACCTCAGCCTCTTTGAAACCCTTGAGTGCTTCAAGGCGCTGGAGCTGGGTTAGGCTCCCGTGGAGTTCAGAGGTTTTGATGCCGAGGAGACCGAGAATGAGACGCTGCCTGTGAGCCTGTTTCTTGGTGGGAACAAACACGAGACAGTGATCTTTAAAGGAACGTAAACAGAGTGCTATATAAGAAAGGATAGAAATATATAATGGTCAATTACATCATATACTATTATTAGTACATTCAGTAAAGTAACATTACATTGAGTACTTTGGCCCAATTTTTGAGCAACTTTAAATTCATAAAAAATCCAAATTTGTTTGGAATTCGTTGAAACTTTCTACACAACATAAGAACATGTATATGTATCAGAAAAAATTATAAAAATGGAGAATTCTCAACTTTTCCTTTTTGATGAAATTTGACCAAAATCCCTGTACTATAGTACAGGGACTTTGGCCCAATTTTTGAGTAACTTTAAAAATTTGTAAAAAATCCAATTTTGATTGGGATCAGCTCAAACTTTCTACACAACATTAAAATATGTATATATATCAGAAAAAATTATAAAAATGACAAATTATCAACTTGTCATTTTTGACAAATTTGACCAACTATAGTACAGGGACTTTGGCCCAATTTTTGAGCAACTTTAAGAAGTATATTACATACATGTACATAGTACTTGGAAATAGGTAACCATACCTGATACAATAGCCTCTCTATCAGCCTCTTTGTTTGATCTTATTCTAACAAACTCCTGATGAAGATTATCAGCTGTATCAGTATTACTATCAACAAACACACGGACTGGATTGTGAAGACTTAGCCTTGCCAGCTCCTCCACCTACAAAGCAATAATACAACAATGGAGTCTCACAATAGCTATACTTCATCCGTCATGGTCGCTGAGAAGAGAAGCGTCTGTCTGCTCACTGGACATAATCTTATGATTTCATTCATTTGATCAAGGAAATGTTCATCTAACATTCTGAAAGAATGAGGATGGAGAATGAGGTATAGGAATAAAAATACAGGAATGGAAATATGAAGTATCATTACCTATCAGCTTCATCCAGTACTAGTATTTCAATGGCCTGTAAGCTAAATGATGGTGTATTGTGTAAATGATCAACTAGTCTTCCTGGGGTAGCTATAACTATATCTGGACTCTTACGCAGCGAGGCTTCTTGACTCCGCCCTTCCAATCCGCCTACACAAATAACGAGAAAGTAATGTTATCATTATAGATCTACGCACCAGCTGCCAAGCAAAGATCTATTTTTGTATTTTGAGCTAAAGCTTTTCCAACAGAATGAACCTGTTACAGATGATTCAATACCAATGTCACTATAAGTGGATACATTACCTGTATGGCCAGTTCCCTTGTTGGTAGTAGTATCAATACACGAGTTGATCTCATTCTAGTTGGACGATAGAGAAGACGCTCTAAGATAGGCAGCATGAAAGCAGCTGTTTTACCTGCAAGAGAACACACCAAGTATACATTTACAACACTTAATAATGCAACTAAAATATAGTATATGCAAAATATATGTGCCAATTTTTATTACATTCATAGTCATGTATGCAGAAAGTCTGAGCCACTTCTGTTAATTCATAAAAATTATTTTTTATGAAGTCATTGCAAGTGCAACATGATCATAACTAAATTTTAAGCAAGAAACACATTACTACTGAAAGTTATATCTCTTATTCCAGCCTTGAAGTATCATTCACTATCTGACAATAAAATACTATTGCATATAACAGAACAGGCAAATCTAATATATCAATTATATTATGTGTTTGAAAATTATAAAAATGGCCGCCATCTTGAAAATTGACCCCAGTCCTACATATAGGTTATCACTTGTATAATAAAATAAATATATCCCACATAACAAAATATCACTCACAAATTATCACATACATGATCTAAATTGAAGCAGTGCCTGAAAAAGGGAGAACAAAAGTTAATTGCCTGTTTCCCTTCACCGATAAGAAAAATGCATCTTAAGTAATATGATGCTCCTGAGCTAACTGTGCATAGTTTCCTTTGCTACCCACATAACCATTCCTTATTTGACTATACACATACTTATATTATGAATAACGAATAATCATCGTAATGAATACTAACATACCTACCTACCTGCGTAACGTGAGAAAATATGAATTCAATTAAGTGACGTATTCAATTAACAACAATGAATAAACAATGAGCCTCTTTACCGATAGTCACGTGGGTTGATTGTTAATGAAGAGGTGTGGCTTTAAATAAAATGGTTGGTCCTTTTTAGAAGTTCTTTAAATCAAGGCACAAGTAATATTAGTGGAACAATAGATCAGTGAGTTATTATTCTCAATTCAAAAATGTTCATATTCTCTTTTTAGACATGTATAAAATTAAAAAAATTGGAGGCAAGAATTTTGCAACTATCTTTCCAAAGAACCCAAAATCGTTGAAAGGCTATAATGCAATAAAACAGGAGATTAAAGGAGCTGTTCCAGATAAAGAACAGCTTGAAATCATAACACAAGTAGATGGCAGTGAAGCATATCGTTATGTTCAGGCCTTTCACAAAATTGATTTGGCGCCAAAAGGTCAGTACCTGCCCTCATTAATTAGTCAAACAACGCTGTATAGTAATTCATTTCACAATTTAACTTGGCAATCAAGGGTCAAATTTTTGGAAAATAAATTTATAGTTTTTTGTAAAATGCATTAAACCACAATTTTAAGTGAGACTCCTCTGGTTTACCGTATAGCAAAAAATTTTCAAAGGTCGCGAATTTGCCTAAAAATCTATTTTGTGAATTTAATTTTCACAAGTTTATGCTGTCTACCATCTTGTACTGTAATAATTCAATTTTTGCGGAGGTAATTTTCGCAAATCTTCAAAAAATCGCGAAATTCACAAAATTTAAAGCCCTCAAAAATTTTACACTACATGGTATACATTGATTATTTCTTTCATTATCAAATTAAAACAGTGAACCTCAAAGTAAAGCTTTAAGTCCAACAAAACTAGGCAACTTTGTTGCTGGCAAAACCTTTGATGTTCAAAAAGTAGGGAGACTTTTAACTTTTGGCAAGACCACACAAAAAGGTGCTCGCAATAAAGTTGCCCAGTGTATGAATTTCTATGATCATAAATTTATGATCATCTTTAATTTACCAATTAGGTAGTAAAAATAAACAAAGAGAGATGGAACAAAGGGAGATGAAACAAAGAAAGATGAAACAAAGGAAGAGGAAGAGAATGAGGCCAAGAAGGCAGTCTTCTCATCCCCACAGAAGGATACATATAGTAAAGGGTATCTTCAGCAGACGTACACGTAGCAGAGTTCAATATAGAAAATTTTGCTTGGGGGGGAACTAGTCTCACTACGCATGGCAAAAACACTCACTACACATGGCAAAAACAGGGGGCAATAAACTTTTATTTAGTAACATCTATGGTAATATTAATGTTTGTATTATTGTCAAGTGCTCCCAGTTTAGTCTTAATTATGTGTGGTAAATGTTTGACACTATAATTATTATAATATACATGCTAATTTATTAATTTAAAATTAATTACCAGTTCCAGTAGCAGCACAGGCGCATATATCTTTACCCATTAAAGCCAACGGAATGGTCCGTGCTTGCACTGAAGTAGGTGAAGTAAACCCTAACAATGTCACTGCCTGTGTATAATATTAAATATTAATTAATTATTGACACTTATATGTACATGTATGTATACCTTTAGTAATGGTCTGGATAGATTCATATCAGTAAATGCCACATTTACTGATAGTACTGGGGCACGAGAGAAAAAAGCCTTCTTTCTTTCCTCCTATTAAAGATTAATAATAATAACAATAATCCTAATAACCTTATCGGTTGTAGTATTAATAATTTCATCCTCTTCTTCCTCTGATTCACTATCTGCATATAAACAGTAAAGCACATGTAAAATCATATTAGTAGAACCTGAAGTATCATCATCGGCTAATGAGGTTTCATCATTACCTTTCTCTTCTTTTAATCTCTCCATCTATAAATAACAATATTAACACACGAGACTCTCTCTATATTTTACACCTTTAGTTTCCTCATTTCTCTTGCTCTATAAATCTTTGCATCAATCGAATTGACGGGGATACTCTATAAAAACAATACACATACAAATCCATTAATTAACAGGAATATAATTATAATTAAATAGGTGTGGTAAATTGGTAATTAGTGGGTGTGGTTTGCTGACATTTTTCTTTGAAGCCATTACTATTGCATCGTCAATATACCAATCAAACATTCCTCCATCCTTCCCTCCTCCTCCTTCTAGATTGAACTTAAAGTCGTTAGAAAATGGACACACCTTCTTCAAAGACTAAAAATTGGTTTAAAATTATATTTACCCAGCTTAAAAATACCTCATCCTCATTTTCACTCTCTTCTGGTTGTACTAGGGTTTCGTCATCTTCCTCTATTGTAGGAAGAAGCTCCATATTATCTCTGACAAATTGACAGCACTACAGCACGTGGTGAACGTAATTAATCGTACACGTCCGTACTTAACACGTTTTAATTTTCAATTTCAAATTTGCATTTGCAGCTGCAGGAGAGCTCGTAGTCGTATCAATGGCTACTGCTCCTTTGAGCGAGGTCGAGAGACTCCAAAGCGAGATTGAGACACTCCAAGATGAGAACAGGGCCTCGATAGAGCGTCTCACTGCCTTGGAAAATGAACTGGCCAGGAAGGATGAGATTATTCATGAGAATACTGAGCAGAAAGATAAGCTGTTGTTAGACATTAAAGAAAAGAAGAAGGAAATAGATCAGCTCCAGGCTAGACTCCAAGAAGACCAAGATCAAAAGAGGTCCTTGATGGAGCGCCTCTCTGCCTTGAAAAATGAACTGGATATTACTATTAACGAGAATGCGAGACTAAATACAGAGAAAGATAAGTTGTCAGAGCAAGTATATCAACTCCAGAATCAGCTTGAACAGGCCGAAGAAGAAGCCTTTAATGCGAAAGGTAAATTGTATTGTAAATTTTAAAAGTAGAGGTAGTAGTTCGATAATTTACAGCTGCAAAATTTATGCCACTTCACCTGTCTTTTGTAGTTTGTACACTTTAGTTACTCTACCTATTCATGCATTATGTATACATTGCAGGAGATAAGCAGAAACTCAAAGGTCATCTGGAGGAGATTCAAGTCAAATGCAGAGAAGCCGAGTCGGAATTGCGTAACTTCCAGAGCCGCATAAAAGAAGCAGATGCAAAGTAAAATATTAAACTATAATATTTATATATCTATTTATTATATGCCTTTTCCTTATCAGTATTGAAGAATCAGAAGAAAATTACCACATGACAATGGCTGAGCTTAAAGGAAAGACTGAACTAGTCATTCAACTAGAGAGAGAGTGTAAACAGATTAAGCTAGAGTCGAGCTCGCGTCAAGCTAATCTCAATCAAGCTCTCCTTCATACTAAACATGTCTGCATTCAACTTGAAGCTCGTAACGAAGAGCTCGAGGCTCACGAGAGAATGTTAATAGAGGAGAAAGAGGCCCTGGAGTCAAGATGCATGGAACTCTCAAGCCGTCTCGAAGGTCCTTGCCAACTCTGTAGGAAACGGGAGCATGCAGCAACAGTGACTATAATACCTTCCAACTCAAAGGATGACGAAGACTTGGATTCTATCCCACGCTCCTATTCCACCCCAGTCACTCCTTTTAAGACACTCCCAGAAGAGACTGAGGTCGATCGACTCAACGATGAGCTACTGAAAAAGAAACAAGAGCACGATTGCTTGTTTGAAAACCTACAAATGGTCTCAAAGAAAAATACGACTCTCAAGAAAGAGCTCAAAGAGTCCGAGAAGGCACTATACGAGTTGCAGAGTGTCTGTGACTCACTGAAAGACGAATTAGAAGTTGCATACAGAGAGCCTCGACATACTTTAGATTCCTCAATCTCTGGAAAAAATCCAAAACAGATACAGCAAGAGGCTGAGTCTTTAATGAAAGAGCTGAGCGGCATACAAATGCGTCATGATGAGTTATTAGCCAAGAACTCGTCGCTCAAAGTCGAAAAGATTGACAATGAGAGATCCCTAGAGGATGCTCATAGAAAGCTTGACAGATTGATGGAAGAACTACGCAGCTACCGGGAGTCCAGCAGCAGCAGTGATGAGGAGCCACGGTGTGACCAACACATGGAGACTATTGCAGCATGTAAGTCAGCATTAGATAAATCCAAAAAGGAGAGAGATTGGCTGAGAGAGGCAAACACAGAGCTGGAGAAATTGGCTGCAACACTAAAGGAGGAGAATGAGGCTTTGGGTACTCAGAACACTCAACTGCGTCTCACTATATCCGACAATGAGGCTGACAAGACAGCTATTGTCCAATTGGAATCAGAGCTGGAAGCTAAGGGAGAGGAGATTGTTACTCTCCAATCAAAAGTTGCTGTGGTGTCGAAGGAGAAAAGTGAGGTTCTTAAAGAAGACGAAGAACTAAAGAAAGCACTCAGAGAGTCTCAGTCCCAGAACCACGACCTGAACAACTCTCTCGCTAAATTGAAAGCCCAAAACAAGAGAGACCAGGAACTGGTGACTATCCAACAGAAAGAGATTGAGACTGAGAGAGCTAAAGCCACTCATATCAATCAAGAGCTTGCTGCTTCTAAAAGGGACCTTGAACTGGCTAAAAACTGCATAAAACGCCTTCAACATGACATAGAGAGCAATGCTAAATGCCATGATGATGTAGAAAACCAGCTCCTTAAATCTCACAACAAGCTTTCCCAGCTTCAGATGAGATTAGGCGAACTTGAAGGACTCAATTATGAGTTAAAGTCAACTCTCGAGAGTATGAAAACTCAAGAGACCTCACTCGTGTCTAAAAGCAACAGAAGCAAAATGAAGATTGAGGAACTGAACGAGAAGCTTAAAGCTACAGAGGAAGTCCTTGAAGAGAAGGAACGCGAGTTAAATCTTGTCATAAAATCCCGAGAGCAGCTAAAAATAGATAATAACAAGCTGTTGGAGCAATTGGATCAGCTCTCTCAAGCATTGATGGCGTCAAACAATGAGAAGGATTTACTGCGTGGTCAAATTGAACAATATGATACTGAACTTGAGGTAGCTCGTGCATCGCATGAACTCGATTTCAAAGAAAAAGAGGCAAAGATTGCGGATTTAAATTCTGCGATTGAGGATTTAGATTCCGAGAATGAGTCTTTAAATACGCAAGTGATCCTTCTCAAGGAAGAGATATCAGCCTGTGAGGAAAGGCTGAGCACTGTCAGACTAGATGCAGAGAACAAGTCAAGAATAATTGAGGACTTTGAAGAGAATGAAAAGGAATTGAAGATGGAGCTGCAAGAAATGACTGCAGTGAAAGAGAACCTCTTCTCACGCTCTGAGAGGCAAGAGTCTGATCTATTGAACCTAACTGAACAAATGAAACACAAGAGTGAGGAGCTTCGTCAAGCAAATAGAGAGATCACACGTCTTAAAGTAGAATTAAAAGAGCTCCAGCAGTCACACTCCAATGAATTGGAGCACTCTGTAGGACAATACTATAAGCTTAAAGAAGAGAATGATCATATTGACTGTGAAAATAGACACCTCCAATTTCAATTATCACAGGCGGCGAGATCTCTTGAAGACTTGGAGGATTGGAAAAGAGGTGTTGTTGAAAGAAGTGAGGAGCTGGAGAGGAAGTTAGAAGAGCGAGAGAGAAAAATTGAAGAGCTGAAGAGAAAAATAGAAGAGCTGAAGAATGATAAAGCCAGACTACAAAGAGAATTGAAAGAAACAAGACAACGCCATATGCAACACAAGAGGGATTACAAGCTTGCTGAGGATATCATCAAAAAAAGGAAGCAACTTGAAGATATTATTTATGAACCTGATACGCCGACTAGTGAGAGAATCGGAGAAGGCGTACAGCAATACAATATCAGCTCGACCAGTGGAGAATGATCACTTCTGCTATTGAAGAATGTACTGGATAATATTGACAGTGTCATAATGTCTTTAATATTAGGAACTTCTTATGTTTAAATCACTTATAAATCAACTTTAAACTGATCTAAAGTAATGAGGGATAAACATTTATGGTAGATTAAACTGTTCCTTTTATATATTAATTAGGAGGTGTCCTATTTAGAACCCAACAAAGGCATCAGGCCTCTTGAAAGCTTTAGATTCTTCCAGTTCCTTTTCGATATCCAAATCGACATCAGTGATGTACTTGATAATGTGTTTAGGAAGTGGGAGCTGGCTGGCTGTCCTGTATATAGAGCCATGCTCTCCCATGCTTTGTCTAATGACCCACTTGCAGGACTCTGCAAGACTCTTAACATTCACTACAAAAAAATAATTATAATAATGACACACTCAACTCAGCAATAGATATTGTGCATGCTATTATCATGCTGTAAATATCTTAGTCTCATAATTTGCTGTATAGCACACACTTCATTCAACCTACAAACATAATTCTCCATGATTGCTTTAAGGCTGGGGTCTCTTGCTCTCTTTGATATCTCGTAAGGCGTTAGGTTGTAATACCAGTCCAAAATGAGAGCATTCCCTCCCATCCTAAGGAGTTTAATAACGTGATCATTGAGCTCGTTTCGAGCAGCAAACTGCATTGTAATGTGAAACGGTGTATAACCAGATTTAGGTAGAGAGACATTGAAATTAGCCCCATGCTCTGCTAGTACCATGCAACACTCTATCATGTCGCGATCGGATATCATGTGCTCGAGATAAGGACGGAACAAGTGATGGAGTACAGTCCATCCATTTGAGTCCTTTGCATCTGGAGCAGCACCTGTATAGGAGGAGAGAGAACAAGATAACATCAACTGTATATCTACACTCTTGTTTAGTACAATCACTCAGTTAACTAAGAGGCTATATCATTATTTGCATTACCATTTTCTAGTAATAATCTCATGATTTCTACAGATCTTATCTTAGCTGACAGGTGAATGGGTTGTAGATTGGGCAGAGTAGGATGTTGATAGTTAACATCAGCTCCATTGATAATGAGAAGTTTAGCATTAGCCACGTTGCTAGCAGACAGTGCTTGAAAGAGTGGTGGGTTCTGGTTTTCAGGAATAACATGACTTAGAAGAGCTTTCAACTATTAAAAAAATAATTAATGTTGGTTCGTTATTATAATAAAGTCATTTTTACTTCATTCTTCTCCTTTGCTACTGAGAGAAGGTAAGCAAGTGAGTCCTCGTTACTACGAGTTGATACTCTGATTGAACCAGACCATGGGCCGTGATAACTTAACAGACAATATCCCTACAGCAAAGAGGAGTAAAGAGAGTGGGAATGTAAAAAAAAACTAATTGTACATCTCTCTCTCTCTCCTCCTCCACTCTCTTTCTCTGCTTCCTATACCTTATTATTCGTATGTTCAGTTAGTTTTAGTTTAGTTCTTGCAACCAATGTCTCCAGTGTGGCCTTACCAGCTCCGTGCATCATGGCTGTCATAAGTGGTGTATTGCCATCATTGTCCCTCTTGTCAATCTTTGCCTCTAATAAAAAATAATGAGTATTTATCATTACTAATAAATATTTATCATTTGTAGACTTACTAAATTGAGTTAAAGTTAGTATGATATCTGTGAAGTCTTTTTCGCATGCAATATGTAATGGAGTTTTCCCATTTTGGTCAGCATGAGGTGATGGTCTGCTTGAAGGAGCTCGCACTGTAACAAAAGATAAAATTGCAAAAATGTATATGTGCTTGTATTATAATGTGGATGCTTTAGTACAATATTAATTTAATGCAGACAGTGGATAATAAAACAAAGAGTCATACCTCTGTGAAACAGTGTCCTCAAACAGGATGAGGTCCTACTTGAAGCAGCCTGATAGATCATCGCACTAACAAATGTCCGGTCGTCTCTAATCTCTGGATGGAGCTCTAGTAGCCTCTCTGCAGTGTGGGCATCACCCAGCATCATCTTATTGGAGAACTGATCCTTGACCGTCTTTAGATCAATGAAATCACTGATCTTCATGTTCAGACAGCTCTTCTTGTATATTTCAATCTCAATATCTTCCAATTCAGAACCTTTAAAAAGGAATAATTCTTTTAAAATTGCAAACGAATTCAAAAGTCAAAATTCTAAATGGCATAAGATTAATATTGGGTCAAAAATAAGCCAATAAATAATATATTTTTTCAGATGCCAATATTAAAATTGAGTGAATACTAAAGTATACTTACAATCAGATGTTTCAGAGCTACTCTCATCATCCATCATCATTAACATTTGTCTCTCAAGGAACTTTCTCTCTGAATCGTGGCCTCCTTCTCTGGCACTATAGCTACTCCTCAACTGATACTCTCTGTACATTTCCATATACTCATACATGTGATGATACTGTGACCTGTGATCCATTATCCCATAGCCTCTCATCCAATCGCTTCTTTCCCCACTCCTAATGTTTTTACATAGTATTATTAATGTAGGTATGATAATAAAGTACAATATATACAACAGGCAACAGGAGACCCTGTACTAGGGATGGTCAAATTTTGCCAAAAATAAAAAGTAGAGAATTCTCAATTTTTGTAATTTTTTCTGATGCATATACATGTTCTTATGTTGTGTACAAAGTTTGAGCTGATTCCGATCAAACCTGAATTTTTTTATGAATTTTTAAAGTTGCTAAAAAATCGGGCCATATAAATGAATATTTTCGTTCAATACTAAACAGTCGGTCCATCGCCAAAGTTGCTAAAGTTTGTTCCACTGAAACTTTAATTTATCTTACCCGAGTCTCCCTCTATATAGCCTATCCCTGTATCCTCTCCTGTAATGGCTTCCTTCTGGCTCATACTCATTGTGTGGCATCATTCTTCTCATCATCTTCTCCTGTCTCCTCTGGAACATATGCCCCAGTCTCTCAGGGTCCGCATTAGTCATTTCGTCTTCGAGCTCTTTCCGTTTCTTCTGTCGCTTGAGTTTCTTTGTTTCGTTGAACTTCTCCTTCACTTTCTTTGCCTTTTGCTTGAGCTCCTCGATCTCTTTCAGCCGCTGCTTTCTCTCTCTTTTAAACCGTTTCCTTATCCAAGGGCTAGTGAGAGGGTTCTCAAGGTCACATTCTCCGATGTAAGCCGGTTTCTCGCCTTCTTTGACCCCATCGTCGGATTCCTCAGACTCTGCCTCGTACTCTAATTCTTCATCTTTCTTGTTCATAGCTTTACTACTTGAAGCTTCTCCTTCAACTTTGTCGGTTTCATGACTTCTAGCCACTCCCATTTCTTCACTTTTTTTCTTCTTTGTTTTTCCTCCTTCTGTCTCCATCTCCTCCTCCTCTTCCACTGGATCTTGTTTCGAGTTTCTCTTGCTATCACTTTTACTCATTCTTGAATATTTTAGCTTCCCATCTTTTACCCAGTAGCCCTTTTTGCCCCCCCTATTAGAGGTGTGGTCTCACTGGTCTGAAACTTTTAAAAACAAAAAGCTACTTTTTAAAGATGGCTTCTGCTAAAACGAGTCTAGAGGACGTCTTTCAGAGCTTCTGCTCCTTTGGTGAAGGACTCAAAGGTAGTGCTGCCATGGATAATGCCAAGTTTGCCAAGCTGACCCGTGATGTGAAGATCCTCGACAAAAAATTGACTTCAACCGACGTTGACATAATCTTTTCTAAAGTGAAAGCGTGAGGCCGAGCTGCATATAATTATTTACAAACCATCTTCCTCTCTTTTCTATTAGCAAAACTGATCGTAAAATAAACTTTGAGCAATTCAAGGAAGCCGTGAGGCTAATGGCTGACAAGAAATATCCCGGTGATCCGGATGGAGAAAGGAAACTTATTGACAAGATAACAGCAGGGAGTGGACCAAAGGTCCAAGGTGTTACAGTGAGTTTCAACTATTATAATCATAGATCTAAAATTGTATCGATTTAAGCATACATTTCGCATGCACTGCAGTTTTATTTTCTGTCGCAGTATAACTAGCACATATTGTCTAATCAGATTTGGTGTTTAGTTCATGTTACTCTTGGGAAAGGTTACTCTCTTGCTCTCTCTCTCTCATAGAAAACAGTCGATAGTCCTCTTCTTGAGAGAATGACTGACACATCAAAATACACTGGAACGCATAAAGAAAGATTTGACGAGTCGGGCAAAGGAAAGGGACTGGCAGGGAGAGACTCTTTTCAAAAAGGTACACACTCCATTAGTCTCAAGATTCCTTACATGCTCAATTAAGCCAATTATAACAAACATGTACATGTACATACATGCATGTAGATACTCATCAACACTTTCGCATTCTTCTTATTAGGAGCAGGAATGGCCCCTGATGGTTTTAGTGGAAATGCTTCGTATGTTCATGGCTATAAGCATGAAGGGACTTATGACAAGAAAGTGAAGAAATAATGAAAGAAATGACACCCCCTTATCTCATTATACATGCGTACTTATGCTATCCATCAATTTATTTTCTCATGAATGATTATCTTTCTTAGCTACAAAATACAATTATCATTTGCTGTTGTGTAACAATGAATAGAATAGATCTAGATGCACACCACTTGTAGGAAAAACTATAAGAAGTTATAAATGCATAAAGACTAGAAAAAATTAATGATAATTGTTAGTTGAAGATTCTAGGATGCTAGAAGCCTTTTAATCCTTTCCTTTGGTTGCCATGTGGACAAACACAGCAAGACCAAATCCAACTGCACTACCAAACAATGCACCAGTAGCTCTCATTGTTGACGTGGTGAGTGCCCCTGCTACAGCTCCACTACCTAGGAGTAGAAGTTTACTATTGACATAATTGAATAGATGGGCTAATAATACTATTATATTTTTAACATAACTGGGCTAATTATAGTAACAATGACATGTTGCTATTATTAGTTACAACTCACCTACAACACCATATGTAACAAGATCCATATGTACTTGCCCTTTGTTGTAACGGAGTCTGTAAGAGCGATCAAACACTTCTTCATAGGTAGCTTTACGTACTACAGCCCATGTAGCTAATGCACTGAGGCCAGCACCTATTAACTATAATAAAAAAGAAATAATAAAATTTTAACGAGCTCAGATCTAAAACTCACCATTCCATAAACTGATGCTTTTGCTGTGTGGTACATGATCTCCCTCGGCTGTCTCCTCCCACGGAAATAAAGAATGGGCGGAGCAAATAAGATGGTGAGTAGAGACCCACTGTTAGCGCCACGCAACATGGTGTGGCGATAAAGCTCAAAATAAGGATGAGGGATTGACTCATCAGTCGTGTCTGGTGTAGCTATCACTTTCTCTTTCTTTTTCTCACTTTTTGTAGTAGCCTCTTCCTTAGCTGCCATGATTATCTATTTGGACCTATGCCAACTGTAGAAAAAAAATCAAAAATGGCCAATAATTATTTTTGTGATGTGATTTTTTAATTATTATTGGTACTAGTTCAATTAGCATAAACACTGATAATAGCTCAGTAATACAAAAGGAAATGACTAGAAAGGAATTATTACAACAGGAACTCACCCAAAAGCCGAGTTTGTATCTGTTTGTATTGCCCTTGCTTTTCCTTTCAGTACTATGAGTAAGATGGCCTCTAGATTAGATTCCAGGTCCGCCCACCCAATCAGGCTAATGAATTTTTGCAGGATCAGGATAATAACAAGGATTGCATCTTACAAAGCAGACACACAGAGAGATGGGTTGCCTCTGCTTCAGATCCCAGCAGCAAAGAGCTGTAGTACCAATGGATAAGGAGGAAGATGATGCAGGCTTTCATGAGCTTAAGAGACAAGTTACCACCACATCAACTGCACAGGATGAGTTCCTCCACTCATCATGGCAGGAGGAAAACAAGGTCCCTTTTGCAAGGAGGCGACAGAGAAGCAGAGAAGAAGGAGGAGAGACTATATCTTACTCTAACTCCTTCATGAGCAGAACCAGTTTAAAGTTTTTCAGAAGGAACAGTGTTAGGCCAAGTCCATCAACAGCTGTACTACTCCAGCAGTCATTGTCCATGACAATAGATGGGAGCATTCTAAGGAAGTACAGTGTCCATAAAATAATAGGCAAAGGTGCTTTCTCTACAGTAATACAAATTGAAGATAAAGCAACAGAGAAGCAATATGCATTAAAAGTCATTGAAAAGAAGAGATCGTTTCATACCAACGTCCCATGGGAAAGAGAGCTAAACATACTAAAGAAAGTCCACCATGAGAGCATTGTCAATCTTATAGAGACTCATGCAACGACAAGTAAAGTGTATTTTGTATTAGAGCTAGCACTAGGTGGAGACCTGCAAAATAAACTGTCATCCATTGGGCATTTCAGTGAATCAAAAGCCCACTACCTTCTCTCACCATTGCTGGATGGATTGAGGTATTTGCATAAGCATGGAGTCACTCATAGAGACCTCAAACTCGATAATTGCCTCTTTAAGACGAATGACGAGGACTCGCCTATACTGCTGTCTGATTTTGGACTAGCTTATTTACAAAACAAAGAGAAAGAGAACGAGGGTATGTTGTATAGCTTTTAATAGAATGCATACGAAAACAAACGCATTGTACGTAATTATAGTTTTGCATAATCAAAAAGCTAGCCTTGGCATTCACCTCCATTATTACACCTTCTGGCACACACATCCACTATCACACACAATACTAGCCACACTTATACAATAAATAATATAAACTTGTTCGTGATCTTTTCATGATCAGGAATGCAGACAACTTGTGGATCAGCTGAGTACATATCACCCGAGATGCTGGAAGGAGAAGTGTACACAAACTTGATTGACATGTGGTCTTTTGGTGTCATTACTTTTGCTACTTTATCAGGGAAGATGCCATTCCAGGACGAGAACAAGGCAAAGCTTTTTCGGATGATACGGAATGCAAATTATTCATTCGATGATGATGTGAGCAACAATTAGATGACATAATTAAAAAAAGCGCACTGCTAATAATTATGGCTCTTTTTCTCTGTATAGATTTGGGATGCTGTTTCTGATGCTGCTAAAGACTTCATCTCTCAGTTAATTTGTGTTGAGACTCAGAAAAGACTCAGCGCAGAAGCAGCTCTCAAACACTCGTGGATAGTAAATGATGGCATTAATGCTACTTCTTAATTGTTTTATTTTGTGAATATTATGTTTATTTTTTATTTATTAAATCATGCAACATCATCAACCATGATGTACCTTTTCATGACAATAATAGTAAAGTTAACATCAACAAAATAAAACAATACCAGCATCAATATAATTACTCTGACTAATAATTAATTATAATAACAAAATTTAATACTTTAATAATAACAGCAAAAACAAACAATAATATAACATAATAATAGGCGGCAAAACTATTTTGAACATGCTTGCACACACATACACAAAACAGAAATAATAATTTAGTTTGATGCTATTCCGTTAGCTATCAATATTACTACAATGTTTTTGAAAACAATAATGATATTATTATTATTACGTTAGAATATTGGTATGTAGTTGTCTATTTTTGATCGCTGCCTCTGCGAGATACACTCAGCAATCCAGACAATGTTGCGGGACTCTTGCTCCATAAGCTTCATGTAAGAATAGAATATACCAAAGTGAAACTGATACATGAAGGACTGGATGTTAAGATGGACCTGAGGTGTGAGGGACAATCAGTAACAATGCTCTTGGTCACCCACAACATTAATGTGCAGTGAATTTCAATAATAGTTCCCATTAGAGAAGAACTATTATTGATGAAAACTGTGTACTACAGTACATGCAGGGACTTTGGTCGAATTTTGAGCAACTTAAAAAATTCGTAAAAAATCCAATTTTAATCGGAATCAGTTCAAACTTTCCACGCAATGTAAGTACATGTATATGCATCTGGAAAAATTATTAAAATGGAGAATTCTCTACTTTTCATTTTCGACAAAATTTGGCTGAAATCCCTGTACTATAGTACAGGGACTTTGGTCCAATTTTTGAGCAACTTAAAAATTCATAAAAAATCTAAATTGTATCAGAATCAGCTCAAACTTTCAACACAACATAAGAACATGTATATGCATCAGAATGAACTATAAAAATCAAGAATTCTCTACTTTTCATTTTTGGCGAAATTTGGCCAAAATCCCTGTACTATAGTACAGGGACTTTGGTCCGATTTTTGAACAACTTTAAAAATTCATAAAAAATCCAAATTTGATCGGAATCAGCTCAAACTTTCTACGCAACATAAGTACATGTATATGCATCAGAAAAAATTATAAAAACAAAGAATTCTCTCCTAGCCATTTTTCGTGAAATACCCTGTACAAAATTTTCGGTCAACTTTTTTAACAACTTTTAAACGAACACATTTGTTCATCACACAATAATTTTGTGTTACTCACTTCTCTCTCAAAAAACTTGTCTTCAAGGGATTTCTCGCCAGGATTGGTGCCTGCACCATTGAATATATTGGCATATTCCTTTAAAAGTGAAAAGAAAAAGAGAAGATAATAAAAGTAGGAGTGATACAAAAGAGAGAGCTCCTCAGCTTACCGGATAGCTATCAGCAACTCCTTTCACTCCTTCATAGTCCTCACATCTGGCCAGTCTAGTCAATCCATCTGGATAGAGCTTACCGCAGGTCGGGTAGAGCTTCTCCCTGTCATCTTGAGTTAGCTCGGTACCAAATGAGTTTATGGTGATGATGAAGGCTCTCCTGTCAGCCTCAAACTATAAAAGAAAGATAATAATAATTATTAAAATTAAATGGAACAGAAGTGCATGTAACTCATGCACACACACACACCCTCATACAATGTGCATTCATAATGTACAATGTCTTTTCTTCCTCTCTCTTCTCAGTTCCTTTCTTACAGCTAATAATGTTTGCATCACTTCAGCTGTGTCTCCACCAAGCGACTGACAGAACTTGTAAAAGTCTTCAAGATAAGCCTGAAAACATATTAGTAACAATTATTAAACATTATATATGTGTGATTGTTTGTTTACCTTGTAGAGGGCATTACGAATAATTTCAATGTTAAGCTCATTCAGATCGGTCTCAGTAATACAGTTCTTGAAGTAGGGACCTTTTATAATAATAATAATAATAATAATAATAATAATAAATCGTTATACCTAGGGGTGTGTCCACCAATACTGCCGAATAAAGTTCAGCTGGAGTGGTAGCAATGTTAATCGACTCCATTTCCTCAAAAGAGCCAAGTGGATGACATTTTGCACGTAGTTCTGCTATTTGTCTTTGATGGAGAGTACCCGTAATGAGGAGAATAATATTATCAATCATATAACTGTAACTAAAGAAGCAAACGAGAGAGAGAGAGAGAGAGAGAGAGAGAGAGAGAGAGAGAGAGAGAGAGAGAGAGAGAGAGATAGTTTCAATACAATGGAAGACAATGAAATGAATAGCACTAGGTATGTTCTCACTTTTACATAGCACATGCTCACTAGTAAATCACAAAATAACATAACAGCATTAAAATAGTGTTATAATTAATGCTCTTAAAAATTTGATGAACTACACCCACGCTTCTAATAGCTGCGTGTGACCACACCCAATACATGTAACGTACGTTATGTAATCAAGAAAGGTGGAGAGAGGTTCAACTGAATGGGCCCTTATGTATCGGAACTGTATCACCAAATGATTCTTGAGCTTCTCATCAAGCACTGTTACTGGTATAGGTGAGGGCTCACTCTGTAGAAAATTACCGTAATCAGTAGCAGCTAGCTGCATCTTTAGATCTATACCATATATGGATAAATACAGAGTAGAGAAATAGCTAATTTGATGTAGCATTGAGATTATGTCTTTTACCTTCAATGGTCTCACACTGAACAAGATTGAGGTAGTCAGTCCTGTCCAGTATCCCAGATCTGAAGCCTCGGAGGAGCCCTTCCAAGTATCCATGGCCCACGTTAAAGGTATACTCTGAAAAGTTGTTGCCCATCTTTCTTCTGATCTGTTTCAATGGTCATGTGACGTAGTCACTCCCATTTTTTACTCCGTACATCAACTCCGTAAACTCTAAACACGTGCTGATGTAAACAATGAGTGGGCGTGATGGTTAATATCATGTTCACACCTACAAAACCACCAAAATCAAAAATGCAATGTTACTAGCCAGACCTTTTCTGAGAACTATTATCGCTAAGGTCCCATCCCTTCCTTCTTTGTTGCACAGAGAAACAATCAGAAACTGGGCCAGCAGCAGAACTCCTAGGACACATTATTTCAAAAAGGTAGATCCAGCCACTGTCTGATGTGATTAATTTTTCTTGAAAAACTATGAATATTTTATATAAATTTGGTTTAAGCTACGCCTACATTAACCCCGCTTTCTCTATTTGTATTTTGTAGGGTGCACTGTTAGGATTACTAGCCTCTTCTTCTGTCTTTGCACTTGGATCTTATTGCAAGATGGCAGAATCCAGTAAAGATGACGACATAATTAAGCAAGCTGATGACCTCATGGCTCAGAACAAGATCAAGGAAGCTTATGATGTGCTCAATGCTCACAAAGATACAGAGAATCCTGAAATACTGTGGAGGTTTGCTCGTATCTGCTACAGGCAAGGGAAATACCACACTCCTGATACCAAAGAAGCTCAATCCTTGGCTAACATGGGGCTGGAGTATGCTTCTAAAGCTATTGCTTTAAATGACAAGTGCTATTTTGCTTATAGAGTGAGTTGAATTAAATGCAGCTGCATGTGCTAAGGGTTTAAAATTAATGGTCAAAGGATAGACAAGGACACTGTAATAACGTGATAATGAACATGATTGCTCTCACATGTACATTGTAGCAAGAGTTGATAATTATCTGATTGTAGTATTATCATGTACTTCTTTGCTGAAGCCTCTAGCTGTTTTTTTATCATCTCCCACTCATCGTATGCTTTTATACGTGTGGGTGTCTCCTTATATATATTATACATGTACATTGCTATAATTATGCATAGAGTGTTGGTAAAATCCCTACTACTTTCAAAAAGCAACTGAAAGTTAGTACTTGCCTACATAAGCCTGTGAATTAAGGATAGAATCAGTTCTCATATGACCATATTTAGTTAACATTATTTTTGTAGTGCTAATAAGAATATTAATAGTTATTATTATAAACAGTATATCATCTTTGGTATATGTTGTATTCATTATTAGTGGAAAGGTGTGCTCTTAAATTGGTCGTTGGAGTTTGAAGGATACAAGAAAAAGATCGAGAAATCTTTTGAAATACGTGAAAACTTTGACGTAAATTAATACAAGGATATATATGAACCTGTATTACATGCACATTAATTATAGTTAATTACTTATTATTATTATTTCTAAATTAGAAAGCTGCAGAGCTCAATCCTACTGACGCCTCTACTAGACATTTGATTGGTCGATGGTGTTTTGAGGTGGCCAACGTACCGTGGTACATGAGAAAGGCGGCCCAGTATATCTTTACCACGCCTCCTTCGTCCACTTATGATGAGGTATTGAGGATTATTTATAATTAGTATAAAAGGAGATATTATTTCTATTTATTTTTTAGGCTTTATCTTTCTTTCTAAAAGCAGAAGAAAGTATGTGTGGAAATACTAATTTATGTTTACTATACTTTTTATACTTCCAGTTAGTCCTGGGTTCTATTGCAGTAACTGGTTGTTCATTGGAAAGTGCTACTTGAATTTAGGGAAGAAGGATGAAGCAAGAGTATGGCTTGAGAAAGCAGCTGGTTATAAAAATGAAGTTTTAATGGGCGACGATAATGAGGTCAGCATGTGGTGGATTTAAAATAATTATTAATAAGTTACCACAGAAGGGTTACTCACTTTATTTAATGCAAGGTTTCTTGCTTTACACACAAGCCTATAATCCCATGTTTGTAAAAATAATATTATATCAACCGTATTCACTCTCTTCTCTTATTATTGTTATTAGGCTATAGAAGACGCCAAGAAATTACTGCAAACCCTTTAAAGACTCGTACAACATTTAGTAGACTAATATTAAAAGTTGTCAATACAACAATAGCTATATAATCAGTAACAGTATAATTATTATTTAAAGAGCATTAAAACTTCAATTAAATTATTACAGTATCTATACCTGCATATAATATATTATATAGCTATAATAAGAGCACATAAAAATAATAATATTATGTCTGGGTTGCGTGTTGGTTGGCGTGACTGCGAAGAATGTGTAACTGGTCAAGGGATTGAGTCAGGAAAGAACGCACAGAAGTGACCTCCATTGGCGTGAGGTTATCAACCTAATGATAATAATAATTATTAATAATCAATTCGTGTCACATGATTAATGTACCTTTCCATGCGTTGCTCTTTCAACAACCATATCGACAATACCCTTTTTTAGTTTAGCAGCCCTGGCGTCAGATATATCTTTAATTAGTGCCCGCACTTCATCAGGTTGTGTTATGTCGTCAGATGCACTATTATTATTATTAATTAATTGAGGGGTGTGGTTATGTAGACCTACTTGTCGAGGAGTATGGTGGCTATTTCAATGAAATGATTCGAGGGCATTTCAACAAAAAGCTCAGACTCTTTCTCATCTTGTTTCTTCTGGGTCAACATGTCTTAATTAAAACAGTAATAATATAAATGGGTCAACTTTAAACTTAATACTATAAAACGGTTACTATCACTACACACGATCACTCATTCTCTTTTTTAACAACTGTTACATCATTATCTAATACTCTAAACTTTCTCATAGTACCAATACGATGATATACATGTACATACGTGTACATATTAATCTCTCTGTATTTAAATATTTTAAATCTATTTATAGTAACCTGTTAGTTCCTTAATGATAATTCAATGTGTGGTATTGTATAACAATTACTACACTACAAATTCCACTACCGGGACAATAGTACTACCAATTCGACTACTAACTGTTGACAGGTGGTCAGTGTGAGTGTGTTTCTTTATTTACCGACATTCAACCACTCGGGCGGCTGGATATGACATCTTTGCTGCTTCTTAAGACTCACCGCTAGCCACAGTGGTACGGTCGTGGGCATAGATGGATTAAATGGTCCGTAGTCTCCCTAGCAATGTGTGTGTGTGTGTGTGTGGAAATACATAAATGACCAAAATAGGAAATAAATTAATATGTACTATAGTCTACTAGTAGATGCATGCAATTTTTGTTGCCATGAAAAAATATATGGTTAATATTGATAGAATGTGTGTAGAGTAAAGGTTTTCTTAACTGTTACAAGTGTTATCTTGTCCTCTGAAAAGTTTGGTACTACAGTTACGAGCTCTTTCTCTGCAAGAAACTCAATTTCATTAAAATCCATTGGATGGAGAGGGGCGTAACCACCTGGTTATTAACCAATTAATAAAATAATTAATTAAGTAAAATTAATTGAGCTGGCGGTCACGCTGATTTCATAGGTCTCTTCGGGATACTCTCTTTGCTATCTTTTCTCTTGAGAGAGAATTTTAAAGTATCTTTATCATTATATTTGTCCCTTAATTTCCTTAGGCGACATGTCTCAGGGAGGTGAGTTTTTTGGAGCATTCTAGAGCTCTGTTTGGCTCATTTATGGCTGTCAGAATTCCCTAGGGTCGTTAGGGAGGAGTGAGAGAGGAGGAGAGGGAGAGAGACAGCGAGCTTGCAGCTTTCTCTTTTGCTGGAGAGTGTCCAAATATCGGAACAGATACTCCATTCCTTGTCCCGTGTGACGGAAGAAGCTCATATAGTAATCCGATCACATTCCTTTCATAGTGATACCGTTACTCCCACACACTTTTTGATAGAGGGAAGATATACCTTCTCTCTTTCTCGCCCCTGTCAGCCTGTCTCTGCTCCTCTCCCTCCCTCTCTCTGGCCACTTCTCCTGTCAAAAAGGAGCCATTAACAAGTGTTTGGCAGCCATTTATAGTCAATCAGAGTCCCATTACTCTTGCTTGTTTTCTTTTGTATTCACTTGTGGTTTGTCTGTTATTTACTTCACACTTTACCTTTCCCTCCCTCTCTGTTTATTCCTTCTCCTGAAAAATGTCTCGCTATTTGGCAAAATGGACTGTATCAGAAAAGGTAAGAAAGTCGGTTTAAAGCTTCTTCCATTTTTTTATATTGTCTCTCTGTCTCTTTTTATACTGGTTATGCCAGTGATTTTATCAAAGACTAAACAATTTGTTGTTTTTATTTGTGTGTTATTTATAAAGAAAAACTTATAAAGAAAACTCATGCCCTTTTCTAATAATACATATACATGTACTTTAATTTGTTTTTCTTGCCTTTGTAATTATTATCTTTAGTTGTGATTGTTCTCTTTTTGCATTATTAATTTGCTATCTCCAAAAGCTTTTAAATGCAAGCATCATAATTGTACTCTGTATCTTTAATTGATAAAATGTACTATTAATTATTACGTGTGATTTGAACATGATAATATTTAAGAAAAGCTGAATATGAATTGCTTTCAAGCAGCTAACAATAATTGCATATATTTTTAAAAACAAAAAAATATGTACAAAGCTAACAAAAAATTCATTTCATGGAATAGCAGTAGTAAATTGTTTACACAAAAATTTCTGTCATGGCTGTAGGTAATTTCATTAGTCTCTGGTTAGTTGTTTATAACATTTTGACAAATGAGTTTTGCTGTTCGTAAATCTAATTTGTTCCTCCCTTGTTGCTAACAAATTGTAATGTCTAGTGTTATGAGCTTAGAGAGAGCATATTAGGCGTGCTGTTATGATTTTATTAGTTTTGTAAAGTATTGTTGGGTATGTCAATAATTAATGGTATGTTTACATTTGGAGTATTTGACGTTTATTTTATGAAGTACATGGTATTTTCATGAGAATTATTAATATCTTACATACCCCCCCTCTCTCGCTCTCTCTGTAGGAAAAAGCTGAAGTCTCTTATGTTGGATATGCCAATCTCCCTAACCAAGTCTTTAGAAAGGCTGTCAAGAGAGGCTTCCAATTTTCACTAATGGTCGTAGGTATGCCCTTGATCTTACTACCTTCTTCTCTCTCTTTCATTTCTAATTCCCTAATGACATCTCAAGATGTACATATGTTCAGTAAATGTAGTGGTGTTGATACAGCAGCATTCATATACATCATTACTTGTATCCATCTTGTCAGAGAGGGCTAATTATAGTTAGCTAGGCCACCTGCATATCTTGATTGATCATTTGGTGACTATATAATTGTGTATATTATTTTTTTAGGTCAGAGTGGTCTAGGAAAGTCGACTCTCATCAATTCATTATTCATGACTGATCTTTATGAGGACTGTGTTTATAGCCCCTCTCCCCAGAGGATGCCGAGGACAACAGAGGTACTTCTATTTAATGCCCGAATACATGTACATATACATGGACCATTAGACATTGATGGTAGTTAGTGTATTCATTGAGTTTCTAATTAAAGTACAATGTACATGTACTTATACTCGTAATATTTGTGATTCCTCACCTAATGACTTACTCATGCAGTCATTCTATTGATGATAGACTAGCACACACACAAACTAATGCATCATACTTAGAAGTCATTAGTATCATGTTATTAATGTAGATTTAATGTGTATTTAAATCCATATACTTTCTCTCTTTTTCCCTAGATCAAGGAGTCCACAGTTTCTGTTGAAGAGGGCGGAGTTAGACTAGAGCTCACTCTTATTGATACTCCAGGCTTTGGAGACATTGTTGATAATAGCCAATGGTATGTATCTGTATAGTGGGCCTAATGCTTTAAATATATATGGGATAGCTTATAGAATAACACTTGTTATTACTCTCTCTCTCTGTCTTTCCAGCTGGAGGCCAATAGTTGATTACATTGACTCAAAGTATGAGAAGTATTTGAATGACGAGTCAAGAGTCAATAGAGGCTACACTGAAGACTACCGCATCCACTGCTGCCTCTACTTCATACCTCCTAATGGACACGGGTAAGATATGGGCACATATCAACAAGACTCTAGGTTGAATTCAATTTATATTTGAATATGATGTACATGTACATATATTCCTGTGCCTATTGCATTTGTTTGTTAGCAGTTTACATTATGAAGCTGTATGCTAGCTGTGCCTTAATGTGCTTAGGTATTTGTATATTAGTCTGTGTGTGTTTTAGCTTCATTGCCATAAATGGTTGCAATGATTGGGTATTGCACACGTGTGTTCTAATTAGAGTGTAAGTGTGTGGGCTCTTATTGGAATGCTTTGTGTGTAGGTGTAGGTGTGTGTGTGTTTAATTTTTATTTTATGGTAAATTGTGTGTTATTTTATTTTATTTATCCTCCTCCTCTCTTGTGTTTAGTTTGCGTCAAATTGATATTGAGTTCATGAAACAGCTCCACAACAAGGTACGAATGGTATAATATTGTTTTACTCTGTACCTCCCTATGATTATTATTCACATTGTCACTCATTCTCTCAGACTAATATTGTTCCAGTTATTGCTAAAGCTGATACCTTCACTCCTGAAGAAGTTGTCAGGTTCAAGAAAGTGGTAAGCTCATTATTTGTATTGTACAGCTAGTACTTACAGTACATTATACATACATGTACATTTATGACTTTAACATCAACCCCAACACTAAACAAATAGCCTTTACTAACATACACATGTATATCTCTCTAAACCCACTGTGTATAGTAGTACATATACATAAATACATGTAGGTTTTGCTATTAGTGCCTTTATAATTACAATGATGTTATTTTTGAATTTTTAAATATTAGTATAATAATAATAATAATGTTGCATACAGTATCTGAGGTATTTGTGTTAACATGTGTTGTTGGAATTGTAATTATTTATGTTTGACTATATTATACTATCATCTTATGTTGTGGTATGTACTTTCTGCTTGTACGGCTCTGACGATCGTTTATTTTCTCACAGTTTTAGGCCATAGCTAATCATAGCTAATCATTTAGTTGGTGCATTTTTGTAAATTTAATTTATTTTAGGTGCTACAAGACATTGCTGACAACGGGATTAAGATATATCAGTTCCCTGACGCCCAGCTTGACGAAGAGGATGACGCTGCTAATCAAAAACTGAGAGTGAGTTAATACATTAATTTTATATATACACACACACAAACACACATAAGAACTTTGAATCATGAAATTATTAATTATTATAATTATTAACTGTTGTTATTGCTTGTTTTAAATTTAATTTATAGCATTATAAACGAGCATATATTTAAATGTTTTATTTATTTATATTATTATTTATTTTATTTAATAGGAGGCAATCCCATTTGCTGTTGTTGGGAGTAACACTATTCTGGAGGTTAATCAAAAGAAGGTGCGTGGGCGTCAGTACCCGTGGGGCGTGGCTGAAGTTGAGAATGCCGATCATTGCGACTTTACCACATTAAGAAATATGATAATCAGGTTAGCTTTTTTATACAATAATCATTTCTTTTTCATCTTCTCCATTTCACTTTGTACATTATGCATCTCTGCTTTTCCTTATTTATTTATTTATATATTTATTATGTATCTTTTTATTTTTTTAACTTTATTTTTATTTATAGAACTCACATGCAAGACCTCAAGGACATTACCAATAATGTCCACTATGAGAATTATCGCTGCACTAAACTTGCTAACGTCAGCTCCGTCACCGGATCTGCTACCGACAAGATTGCTCCTTCACGGTAAGAAATAACTAGCTGTCTTCCTTTCCTCTCTTTTTCCTTCCCTCTCTTTAAATATTTATTTATTTATTTATATTTTTAGTGATCCATTGGCTCAGTTTGAGGTGGAGAAGAAGGAGCACGAGAAGAAGATGAGGAGAATGGAGGAGGAAATGGAGGACGTCTTTGAGGTCAAAGTCCGCGAGAAACTTCAAAAGCTTGAAGACATCAAGCACGACGTGAGACCAAAAAAATATAACTAAAAAATAAAGAATAGTTAATAAAAAAGTATTAAATAAAAATAGTAAATAAATAAAATTAATATTAAATATTGAGATTAATATATTGTGTTTTCATTGTCCCTGTATAGTTGAATAGGCGTAAGGAGGCAATGACACGAACCATTGAGCAGCTGGAGAGAGACTTGAATGAGAGCAAGAGACAGTTTGACGAGGACAAGAGACAGTATGACATTGAACAGCAAAAGTACATGGAACAAGTGGAGTCTCAAATGAGGCAGCAGGCACCAGCAAAGTGAGTGGGCGGATTACTAGTATAATTAATGGGTGGGGCTAGTTTTATTAATGGTGGTGTTAATTAATTGATGGGTGTGGTTATTTTTAATTAATGAGTGGGCGTTGAAGGATTAATATTAAATATTATGCATCATTGTGTGTTTGAATGGGAAGAGAGGCTCTTTTGTTTGATTGCTGACAGATGTTGTTAAGTTAAAGGTGTTAATCAGGTTAATTACATTAACAGTAATTACTGTCTGTCATTGACATTGCGTCGTTTATGGATCTCTTGTACTGAAAACCTTCTCACTCATTGTGTGTGTGAGAGTGTAGTCTATAGTCCAGGGTGTCATAAACTAATAATTGGGATAGTTGTATCCCATTCAACTCTTTTGTGAGCTACATAACATAAGAATTAGATCAGGGAATGTATGGAGTACATACAGTATAGGGACTTTGGTCTGATTTTTGAGCAACTTAAAAAATTCATACAAAATTCAATTATGATCGGAATCAGCTCAAACTTTCTACACAACTTAAGAACATGTATATGCATCAGAATGAATTATAAAAATCAATAATTCTCTACTTTTCGTTTTTGGTGAAATTTGGCTAAAATCCCTGTACTATAGTACAGGGACTTTGGTCCGATTTTTGAGCAACTTTAAAAATTCATAAAAAATCCAAATTGTATTGGAATCAGCTCAAACTTTCTACGCAACATAAGTACATGTATATGCATCTGAAAAATTGTTAAAATGGAGAATTCTCTACTTTTCATTTTCGACAAAATTTGGCCGAAATCCCTGTACTATAGTACAGGGACTTTGGTCCGATTTTTGAGCAACTTCAAAAATTCATAAAAAATCTAAATTGTATCGGAATTGGCTCAAACTTCCTACACAACATAAGAACATGTATATGCATCAGAATGAACTATAAAAATCAAGAATTCTCTACTTCAAAATCCCTGTACTATATACATATAGTTAAGGGGACTTCTGTGTGCTGTGCAGCAAGTGGTGAGAAAGAAGTCAGTCTAATGTTATTGAATTAAACTATCAACTCTTCTAAAGTTTATTATTAACCTTGAGACTGTCTGGACCAACCCTCTAGTTTACACAACTGTATGTGTGCGTCTATGGTGGTATATGCAGGTATAGGGTTTAGTGGTAACCTGGTATGTATTAATAATTCTTTGGTTGGCGTTCATAAGTCTTCAGTTTCTTTTGTTGCTGTTTATTGTGGCATATCAATCACTTTTTCCTCTCTGTCTCTATTAAAATAATTATAAAATACTAATAAATAACTCAAGCGTGTTTGGTCGGTTAATTAAGCTGTTTATAATATTGTTTAGTTTAAAAATACATTTGTTGTTATTTATCGTTGTTCTGGTCCTTTAAAAGTGTAAATAGTGTATAACAATAAAGTTGTGATTTGTTAGTATTGAGACTATTATTAGGACGATTCCAGTGTTAAATATTGATTATATTAAACTGCTAATCCTATGTTAAATATACCCCACACTATACTTATAGACGTGGTAATTTACTGCTTTTATCTTGTCCACTTAACAGTGTTTTGAAATCTTAAATATATATTATTATAACTATCTTGGGCAAAAGCCCCTTTTTCATCATAAAAATCATATATTGTGAAATAAGCCACATGTTCTACATGTACAGTGTATATGATGCTTGAGTTGTATTCATTCATTAAATGAAATTAATAAACAACGTGTCTTGGCAGCCAGTGGATGAGATGGTGTTCTTTTGAAGTGTTCCCTTGAGTGTTGTAGTGTCTGATAGTTACTGTTGTTCTATTGTATGACCTACTGACACTGATCAGCAATCAAGAAAGCCTTTGTACCTGCTTGCAACCACTAACATTTTCTGATATCTTTCTTTGCTTTTATACATCTCTCTCTCTTTCTTTATTTTATGTGTTTCTCCCATCTTTCTTTCATTATCATTGTTTATGCTGTCCTCCATATTTTATTTGAGTTTTTTTGTCATTTTTAACAGAGGGAAGAAAGACGATAAATCCGCCAAGAAGAAGAAATAAATTATGAGAAGTTTATTAGACCACACCCTTTTCTATGGGTTAGTAGCCCATGCAATTAGTTAATTACACATTATTATTATTATTATTATTATTATTATTATTATTATTGTTATTATTATCATTATTATTATTATTATAGTTTATTGTGAGACTCAAAAGCACTACTCTTTATTATTTAAGTTAGTAATCAAAAAATTTTTCATTTAGTTTCATTTTTATCAGAGACCAGAATGTTAACAACCTCCTATTAATTTTTTGTCTCTTTCTTTCCCTCTCCTGGCATTCTCTCATCTTATTATTTTTTGTTATTTTGTTTAATGTTATTATTCTTTTGAGTGAAGTTATCTTATAAAAAAAATTCCTTGTCTGTCTTCATCGGTACTGTTAAGTTTGCCTCTTTCACTCTTCATTGGTACCATAATCTTTCACTCAATCCTGACTCTTTCCTTCTCTCTCTCTCTCTCTATTAAAGATTATCAGTAGTACAACAACAGACGTTGGACATTGCTACAACCTACGTGTCTGTATTATCTCATTCACATTCATGCTCAATTGGTTCTAGCGTAGTACTACGTGTACTCATTCATAGTAATGACATGGAGGTTTATTCTCCTGCTAGTAATAACAGGAGTAATGCCAGAGTGAATGGGAGTATGATACTATCGCATTTATAGGTGAGGATTGTTGTACATGTGCAAGCAAGCTTAGCGCTATTTTGTGTACTGGTACTTTATCTGTAGATATGCATGCATGCGTGTGTGTGTATGTATTTAGACATGTTGTGTACATAGTGCATTGTAAGTGTGTAATGAAGTAGGAAACCTAAAAATGTGGCGTTATCCTTTGTGTGTTGGCACTACATGTATATATGCTAAGATTGGTTTGCTTCCTGAGATATTTCTTATGAAGAGAGAGAGAGAGGGAAAGAGAGTCATCATTTATTACTCTTTTAAGTTACTACATCCATACAGTACATGTATGTGTATGTACAATTATAATTCAATCAAAGTAGTGTCTACTATGGAGTATAAGCACACAGCAAAGAACCTGAAGGCTACTATACATCTACAGTGTACTAGTACATGCATATGTCACCAGCACTTCTTTCTTTACATTAAAGTTACTTGTGTATGTCCACATAATTATTATCAGTTCATGTATGTATACATGTATTACATTATCCTGTTTACATTTTCCACTTTTACTTTTAATAAACTTTACTCTATAACAACAATGACTTGCTCATTCTTCTTGTGTACTTAGTCTTGAGTATTTTGCAATACAAAATACTGAATATACTAAATTGTGTATTGATTCTTGTATGCTTTGTTGTATACTAGTGTCGTACTGAAACTCAAAGTCGTGTGTCTCCTTTCCTAGCGTCAACTGTTTTGTTTACATTGCTACTGTTACTGTTTGGTTTACCATACAAACCAGTCACTGGATGACATGAATAACTATCTTTATAGAATGTAGGCAATTTGTATGTGGAATTTAAGAAAGAATTCTTTACAGTACATGTACATGCGTATTTGTGTTTATGTTCTTATTTGTTAGTATTGTTTTATGGCATTATCGTATCTTGTGTGGTTCCTCTTTCCTTAATTTGTGTGTCTCTTCCCCCACAAGTCTCTTGATCATACATGTACAATAGAGAATGCTGCTAGTCTAATATAATATACATAATGGTAATAATCATAGTACAATTCACAATGTCATCAGTGTAGGCTCATTCCTTTGATTCTTGTATTAGCTGTCACTGGGTATTGTTGGTGTATTAGGACTGCATTTAATGAGGGAGGAGCTAAGGGCACATGTACATGTGGTAACTTCCCTCCTTTTCTCTCTCCAGCTGCATGACCAGGGGGAAGGAGGGATTGACTTGTGGGTACATGATCCTCTCTTGGAACTTCTATAGGGACCTTCCTCGCTGTGTTCCCTTGGCTACTACTTATTGTTATGGTGATGTTCATTTGACTGGTGCTGTTATAGTGGGTTATTGTTGTGTTGTTTGAATGGTTGCTAGGAGAGAGAGAGGAGGTGGTGGGAGGTGGTCCTGGCCTTATTAGTAGCTGAGGTAAGTTAACTGGGTCACTGCTGTCTGATAACACCTACAGGAATCAAGATAAGGATTTACAAAGTTGAAAGAGTTATACTTGACATGCAAGTCTGAACATACAATGATATTAAAGCTATTGGGTATCTTTGTATCTTCTTTCCTCTCTTGCTTTATCTTTCCTTCTTTGTCAACTCATTTCCTCTCTTTCATTCTCTTTATGTTCTCTCTTTGTCCTTTCACTCTCTCTCTCTCTCTCTTCTTGTTGATCATCATACACTAACAAAGTGCAAAGCTGTCCTTTCTCTTGTGTTATGGTGCATTAACTGATTGACAACAACAACAACCCACCAGACAATTGCTGAACAAATCCAAGTATTTTACCAGCAGGCTTGTAGTAATATCATGATAGTATAATAATCATGATTCGACAACTAGTGAATATGTAATTATACGGTGACATACAAATCTCATGATAAATGAATTCCGGCTTAGTCCGCATAAGCTCACTGAGTAAACACTTTATGTTAGCTTTCACAGTGTTTATTAGGCAGAAGATAAATGCGTTTTTATTTAGTCTAAGAAATAATGATGTTTTTATTGACTAGCTGTACGTGCACACGGGATAATGATTTCATTGCTATTATTGACAATAGACTCACAGGAAATGAGCACTCTATACTCTTATGACTAACATAGACATGTCAATTTATGTATAGTGTGATACGATACTAGCCTGCATGGCATTTTCTTTTGTACTAGAGGGGCCCAGTGTGTTTTAATGTGATGATCATTTCTCACTTTAATTCCATTAGCACAGTATAATGATGTCTCGTGCTCCAATTCATTGAATATTAGGAGACACAATGCACTCTTTGTGAAGGCAGCAGGCATTATGGTAATGTGCTAATATGGACCTAAAACTCCCTCTAGTCTCCCCACATGGGTGGATCAATGGGCCACTCAGTTCATCATGGCCCCCTCTCCTACTCACTCTTGCTCTTATATGTACAAGGCACACTCACATTATTATGTTCTCTGTTATTATTATACACATGCTAAGGTTTCTCTATTGTAATTCATCCTTGTTATATTATATCTGATATAACATTACAGGCAAAAGTCCTGTTAAGATATTATGACATACATGTACACATGTGTGTGTGTGTGTGTGTGTGTGTGTGTGTGTGTGTGTGTGTGTGTGTGTGTGATTGAGTATGCTTTTTGTGCATGTGTCTCTGTTTGTTTAATTCCAATATGTTAAATATTAATGGTGGTCTACAGTGCATGGGATTATGCTAAATTGTTATTAGATTAGATACCCATATATGCCAACACTGCTCACTCATCCGCTGATCTCAGACTCTGTAGATCATGTATTACTGAAAATGCAGTATAGATAATTGCTATATTATTTATTCTTTTGATTTCTGTTTACTAGCAGCTTACTTTCAGATTTTTGACATTCTCTTGAAATTCTCTCGAGGACATCTTGCATGACGAGAGCTGCTCCAGCGCCATTTCTATTGGACGCCTGATGTACAGGACAGGGAACCGTGTGAGGGACCTCCTCTTACTGTAATGTGGTCGGTTCTTTCCTGCAAATTGTCTTAGAGGGGGTAGAGGAGTGCAAAGAGCATGTCTGTTTGTCATCAGTTGATGTGGAGGGTTGGATCTGTGAGGAGGGTGAAGGATGAGAGGGCCTTTGCGTGCTGTTGTGCAGCGTTGAGGTATTTGAAGCTTGTATCCTTTACTATCAACGTCCCCATCTGTCTCTAGCAGGCTTAAGACACTGTCATTCATTCTATAGGAAGAGAGGGAGTAGACAGTGCAATATTGTATACATCAAAGGGAGAATGTCAGTTTAATCTGCCAAATAAAGATCATGCATTGTAATGAAATTATTTGCTAATTCGTGACGTTCGCGGGCAAACTCCCGGGGCACAAGTATATAAAAGGGGCGAAGCGACGTAGTAGGAAGGGCCAATTTTGAGTTTGATTTCGTTGATTTCTAACCTTCTCTGTAGTGCGAAACAAGACACCTCTTGTGGAAAGATAAGACCTATTGCTTGAATATGTCTTTCAAAGTCTTTAGAAAGAGAAAAGAAGTATCCTATCATACGTGGCAGGAGGAAGAAGGAGAGGACGAGGAGTTTCTCCCCCAGCAAAACATTGCAGTTACCGGCCAGGTATCCGACGAAGAGAGGCCGAGGTTTCTTCTTGGGAGCGATTCCCCTGACGGCCGCACTTTCCTCTACGGTGCTACAGGAGACGAGGAGATACTCCTGGACTGTTTCTATTTGGGCTCATACGATATGACTGGACGGACTGTCAAGGGACGAGGCTGCATCGACGAACCTGCTGCTACCATTTGGAAACAAACACAAGAAGACACTGGAGATATGCTCGGGTCTTCTAACCGGAGAGGCTCTCTAAGCCGACAAAGGAGAAAGAACTCCCTGCCTTCAAACACACTCCACTTCTGTCGACCTAAATACGTCCGACTGGTAGCAGGGACAGAAGATTTGAAGGTTGTGGACAATCGCACGGATGAGGTGTTAGTTTCATATTCCTACAGATGGATCTCTTTCACTGGTACTCATCCTAAATACTCTAGGATGTTCTGTTTCGTTGCCTGGGAGCCTAAATGCAAGATTCCTTACTGTCATGCTTTTAAATGCGAGGATGTCTCCTCTGCAAGATCAACCGCCATTAAGCTTTCGAGCATATTCAAACAAAAATGTCAAGAGATTCTAGGCAAGGGAAGTGATACTCAGACTAGCCTTGTGCCTAGACCAGTACTTCGTAAATCAATGAGCGTGCAGCATTGTCAGTAGTAAACAGATGAAAAGAATAGCCGTATTCTTTGTTTGTGTACATCTATTTCCTGCTTGACACTTCACAAGACAATAACAAACTCTCTTTTGCTAACTCTTCTGTACTCTACTCACACTCACTCTTCACACTCCTGACAAGTATAATTCTTTTTCCGTGATGATAAATTTGTGTGCATTTTTTTGTCTTGTTTTGTTTCATACACATTGTCCATGTGTTTTTAACCTTCAAACTTTCATATGACGCACACAGAGAGTATCTTTCAATCATATTATTATTATTGTTATAAATGTGTGTATTTATTATTATTAAGATAAAAATCGCTTTCATTTTGAATACTTTCAATTTGTCATGTTACGCCTATAGCTGATGTTTGATGAATTTTGATTGCTAAGACTCAGTAAGGCAATATGTAATAGTGTATAATTAAAATGGTGTAAATAAAGTTTGCAGCAAACATAACATTAATAAACACTTCATTATGTATTGTAAGCGTCCCTTCACACGAAACCTTATCCATCTAACAAAATGCAATACATTTAGCACTATTTTCTTCACGTGTAAAGTCTTAGATACATTGATCGATGCTATTCCATTATCTTATATCCGTATCATGCAATCACTCTGGAATTTTGCTAGTGGTTTAGTAGATAGTAGTTTGTGGTTTAACAAAGCACCTGCATGCAGTGCACGCTTACTACAAACCCAGTAATAATGAACCACTCACCTCTTTATGTCTGCGCCCTCAAGCTCAGCTAGCTCTATCGATATAGATCAGCAGAAGCAGCCCCACCCTTCCCTTTAACACCGTATATTCCAGTTCTTTTCCGTTACACATCAAAAGCGAGGGTAGGCTCAAATATTGGCATTCTCTCGCCCTCTCTCCTGCAGGACTCTCTCTCTCCTCTCTTCTGGGTGATCATGGCTTCCAGGTTTGCTGTCAGTGATGCTGACATTGATCTTGAGATACGGGAGGAGGAGATAAACGAAGGTAGAGACCCAGATTTACTGTGAATCATTATTTTTAAATTTTTTATCCACTTCAGATGTTGTTGGTGGTGATGCTTCATCAGGTGCTCTCGTACCAGAGATAAAGATCGACTCTGTAGACGACTCTCCCTCTCAGAAAAAAACTCCAGAGAGGAACATTGAAGCAAATGAGCTCACTGTTACCAGTGAAAGGAACCTGGCACTCTATGAGGTGAGGGCTCTTTCTACTTAATTCATTTCATTCTCTGTGTGTGTATTATTAATAATTATTGCACAGGAGGATCTAAGGAGACGCCCACGTATCGCCAAGATGCTGTCCACTATAGTCCAGTATGACTCTGGAGTTGTGCCTAACCCGAAAAAAGGGAAGAAAAACAAGAAAAAAGTGATTAATGTTTATTTTGTGTTAATAATGACAAATACATCTTCATCCCCCTCTCTCTCCTCCAGTCTGCCAAGATGGGTACCATTATGGGTGTGTACCTCCCCACCCTACAGAATATCCTTGGAGTGATCCTGTTCCTCCGCTTGACATGGATAGTCGGTACAGCTGGTGTTGGTCAGGCCTTCCTCCTCGTCCTCTTGTGCTGCTTGTGTGTAAGTACATACATGTACCTCTCATTGATGATCTACATGTTGTTTGAATGATAACAAACACTAGAAATACTAATAACATGTACTATATGTAATATGCATGATGGCATACCATTAAGAGAAATAAGCCCCGTTTACACTACAAACCAGTTTGGACCGCACCAGTTTGGACTGCGCATTGAAATGGTCCACACGCATTGAAATTATCCGCATTGAAATTGTCCACACGTAAACTGGTTTATTTCTGAACCGGTTTCAAACCGCTTTAAGGGCATTGTGTAAACTGGGCTATATACTCAATTAAAAATATTTATACTTATTTCCTGTATACTCATGACACATTTATGTACATGTACTTCTTCCCTACATTAAAGTTTATAAAAAATATATTGTGTATATATGCATGCGCTTTATCCTGTTCTATTCATGTGACTATCATGTGACTATCATGTGACACTGTATTCATGTTACGAGTTGATTGTTGGTTATTTTATAGACATTTTTGACTACCATCTCACTCAGTGCTATTGCTACCAATGGAGTAGTTCCTGGTATGTATATATGTGTGTATTATGATATCATGTTTATTATTGTGATAAGAAGAGCTTTAATAGTGAAGAGTGAAAGGAGAGGAAAGAGAGAGAGGGTAGAAGAGAGAGAAGGAATGTTAGTTTCATCTTTTTTTTTAGCCGGTGGCTCTTACTTTATGATATCTCGTAATCTTGGCCCTGAATTCGGAGGAGCTGTTGGTATCCTCTTCTATCTTGCCAACACATTTGGTACTTCACTCTATACACTAGGAGCCATTGAAATATTTATAGTAAGAGCTTAATGTAGCATGCACCTACATGTACATGTACATGTGTTTACGAATATCAGTAATGTACATGTACATGTACAAGTCATTTTGTAGCTGTAAGCATCGCTTTGCTGGTATGCACTTACAAAATAATGATTATTATATATGACATTGTGTGTATACTCCATGTAATCTAATACTGCCTTTGTTACCTTATTGTGTTAGATGTATATTTACTCTTCATTGTTTTCTCTATTGGCATGCTTTGTAGTTTAGGTATCACTTTCACTCCCTCTCTCTCTCTCTTTCTCTCTCTCTCTCTCTCTCTTTCTCCCTCTCTCTCTCTCTCTCCCCCTCTCTCTCTCTCTCTCTCTCTTTCTCTCTCCCTCTCTCTTTCTCACTCTCTCTTCCTTACAGACTTATATTGCTCCTGATGTTTCATTGTTTGGTGATGTACAGGGTCATCCTGACAGGCTTTACAATAACATGAGAGTGTATGGTACCATACTACTACTCTTAATGAGTGTAATTGTATTTGTTGGAGTTAAACTAGTAAATGCAACCTCCTCTCTCTCTCTCTCTCTCTCTCTCTCTCTCTCTCTCTCTCTCTCTCTCACTTTATCATTTTGTCTTAACTTGATTACATTGCACTCATACACGTACTCTCTTATCATCTCTAGGTCAATTATTTTGCTACGTTTTGTCTTGTTTGTGTCATAATTGCTGTGGTATCTATTTATGCTGGTTGCTTTGACCCAAGAGCGAGAGCTGAGTAAGTACAATGATGTAATCATGTACAAATAGTTGTATATGCAGTCCTTGCAGTCTTGACTCCTCACTGTGGAATCAGTTGGTTCATATGTACATGTACTTCTTTTATACAGTCACTAGCTGTAATACAAGATAGTACAGTGTATTATTAGCTTATAAATTGAGGAGTCTAGGCTTTGTGTTTTATTATAATTTATTTACATGTATTATGTGTGTACCATTGCATATTAAATGTTTTGTATAGTATATTAAACACTTTAATTACTTTTTGTTGACTGTTGATGTGTTTATATCGTTTGTTTGAATTTTAAAATTCAAACACGTCAATGTGTAAACACCTAGCTCATCCCTCATACTGGTGATGGTGCGAATTAGCGTTCATGAACACCTCTTGGTAATAAATACCAACTGCTAACCTTTTGAAATATTTCCCGTCCAGTCAACCAAATAAAGATACTTATTCTATTTTTAGTGTTTTAGCTACACTTTGTACTTTTAGTGTCACTAATGGCAAATTGAACTAACTAGTGATGACCATGAATATGTACATGCTCTTATTATCTCTGTAAACTCTATGTCATGTCATGCAAATGTCGGAATATTTTTAAATTTTCAAAAAATATAATCCTAATTTTTATGACATTTATGTTGAAGTCCTTATTTTTTATGCATGTAAAGGTTAGCATTGTCATTTTGACGATCATGCCCTCAATGTGTCTGTGTTGAAACTGATTATGATCCAATGTTGATAGAATGGAATTAATTTGTCTGAGAAGGAAGGAAGTTATTATTATACACATTACATGATAATGTGAAGCTGCCAGTGTCAATCTTAATGGATTTCTCTTTTAAACTGTCACTTACCATGAGCTGCAATCTCACTGTCTACATGTACATGTATTTTCCTGCTATTGTGGACACCTCTATAATGAGGACAGGTAGTATCAGTCCCAATACAATAGTAATGTGTATTAATGAACCTCTGAAATAAGGACATGTTCATAATCAGGAGCTAGGGTATTATTGGGTCCATTATTTGATCCCAAGGTGTCTGTAATAGACAGGATTGACTATTTTGTGTCTTTCATTTTCAGAGTATTTATAGTTTTACTATTGTAATTGTACTCCTAATGATTCTGTATGTGTACAACAGTCCTCCACTGTATGTCCTCTCTTTACAGAGTGTGTACTATCAATGGAACCGTCCTTGAGATGCGGTTTGATTGTGACTCCCTCTCTAATGCCAGCACAAGAACTGACGTCTGTCATCCTGACAATCCTCAGATACAGGCTCTCTTCAACGGCTCCTATTATCTAGATGAGGACTGGATTGAGTTTCACAGCCCAACCTGTCTGAATGGTATACCAGGAATCACTGCTAGTAGACTCATTGTTGGTAAGTACATGTACATGTACATACACGTACACTTGGTATTATGATGGTGCTTGAGGGGTGAGCCCCTTATAATTATGACACATCAGTATAGTTACATCATAAAGTTACTTCATGTTATTATTATGCAACAAGTTGGTTAGTGGTAGGGTAAGTTCCTTTATTTACTATGGGCTTAGAACACATGTTTAAATACAATATTTCATCACATATATTTTTTTTTTAATAAAGAAAGATTTTTGTTTGTATATACATGTACATGTGAATGATTATCATATTGTATCAAATGGTGTTGTTTCCGTTAGAGAATACAAAGTCAATGTACCTGAGGAAAGGAGAGGCTAGACCTGGTGTTGAGGCTGCTGGTAATCAGGTAGCAGCTGCCATATCCTCGTCATTCCTTGTACTTATTGGAATATTCTTCCCATCTGTGACTGGTAAGAGGATACTGTATAAGGCAGGGTTTAAGGCTACTATACCTCTTCTCTCTCTCTCTCTCTCTCTCTCTCTCTCTGTCTCTCTCTCTCTCTCTCTCTCTCTCTCCTCTCTTTCCTTCCTCAGGTATTATGGCTGGTTCCAACAGATCTGGTGACCTCAAAGATGCTCAGAAGTCAATACCAATAGGAACCATTGCTGCACAACTGACAACCACTGTCTTGTGTATGACTCACTCTTCCTTCCTCTGATATAACCTATACCCACCTCTAATTGATATATCTTATTCTATCTATCCTGCACCAATTAATCCTTCTGTCTGTCTCTCTCCTCCTCTTTAGATTTGAGTTGTGTCTTATTCTTTGGCTCAACTATTGAAGGATTCCTGTTAAGAGACCAGTTAGTCCATTGATATATTTCACCATGTATACACACACACTGTATGAAGTGTTGTCATCCAATCATAGCTTTGGTTTTATTTATTTATTGGCATACATGTACAGCTGGTGTTTATGTATATTATTTCAGGTTTGGAGACAGTACAGGTGGTCTTACTGTATCACTATTGGCTTTTCCCACTAAGTGGGTTATTCTAATTGGCTCCCTCCTCTCCACCATTGGGGCTGGACTACAAACATTAACAGGGTAGGAGGGAAATTTACAGCTGCCATGTTAATTATATCATTATTATTATTTTGCTCTTCCCCTTAATATCATCAATTATAGTGCCCCGAGGTTACTCCAGGCCATTGCTAAAGATGACCTCATTCCTTTTTTAAGATATTTCAAGAAAGTGTTGCCATGGAACGGCGAGCCAACCTTTGCCCTGATACTGACGGCAATACTGGCCGAGGCCGGGGTACTCATTGCCAGTCTTGATCTTGTAGCTCCTATACTATCAATGTAAGTATACATGTACATGTACTTGTATATATAATTATCACTGTTTGTATGATTGCTATTTTATCACTATCATTATGAAAGTAAAATGAGTTAAGCCAATGAAAAAAGTGACAGTACATGCAATACATGTAATATGCAAGTACATTGTACATATGTACATGTATTATTACTTAATATAGCGTATATATACATGTATGTTATCTATAGCCATATAGTACTATTCTTGGGCCTGTTGGCTTTGATATGATCATGCAAATATACTTGGGAAATAAGAATTATACTTCATTGTGTCATTACCAGTTGCTTTGCTGGCATTATATATTTCTTTGAACATTGCTTCATATTATACAATGTTATGTGTACATGTACATGTTCAATAGTACTTGTATGTCATCTGTCATCATGTAATCTTCCCACTAATAGTACACAAACTGGCAGTGGACCAGTTGTAGTTACGCTTCAGTTAATGCCCTCTTTACCATTTTCATTTTATTCTCTCTCCCTCTCTCTCTTTCTCTGTCTCTCTCTCCCTCTCTCTCTCCCTCTCTCTCTCCCTCTCTCTCTCCCTCTCTCTCCCTCTCCCCCTATCCCCCTCTCTCCCCCCTCTCTCTCTCCCTCTCCCTCTCTTTCTCTCTCTCCCTCTCCCTCTCTTTCTCTCTCTCCCTCTCCCTCTCTCTTATTAGGTTCTTCTTGATGTGTTATATGTTTGTTAATTTTGCTTGCACTCTTCAATCCTTGTTGAGGGCCCCTAACTGGAGACCAAGATTCCGTTTCTATCACTGGTAACCATACAACACTCTAACACATACGAACACTTCCTCCTCCTCTTACATTAGGAGTACATCATTGCTTGGTGCTTTACTCTGCTTAGCTATAATGTTCATGACCTCCTGGTATTATGCACTAGTTGCTATTGTCCTTGCTCTGGGCATTTATAAATACATTGAATTTAGAGGGTAAGGATCAATTGAATCATACTATATACTTTATCTATCATTTACTCTCTCTCCCCCCCCTCTCTCTCTCTCTCTCTTTTATTTATGATTTCTCTTTCCAAATCCTTCCCCTTGAATCCTTTCCCCTCTACAGTGCTGAGAAGGAGTGGGGTGATGGTATGAGAGGGTTGAGCCTTCAAGCTGCCCGCTATAGTCTCCTTCATCTCGAGGAGAATCCTCCTCACACTAAGAACTGGCGTCCTCAGCTTCTCATTTTGATACGTCTTGACGAGAACCTCATCCCCTCGCATCCTAAGATGCTCTCACTTGCCAGTCAACTCAAAGCAGGTTATTATAAAGTACATGAACATGTACATGTACAATGTACAATGTACATGTACATTGTACATGTGTACATGTACATTGTACATTGTACATGTGTACATGTGTACATGTACATGTACTATACATGTACATGTATATTGCTCATGCTTCACATGTACATTTATAATTTACATGTGCATTACATGTGATAAACATGTAGGAAACATGTGATACTATTTTTTGTAAAGTAATACTGTTTGTCAGTTGTTGTGCTTGCCAAATCTTATTTATTATCAGTTACACTATAAATCATTTACAAGTATGCATACTGTATTCTTGTGCATGTACAGTGTACTCATGGATTGTATTGTTTACATTAGGCAAGGGATTGACAATGGTGGCTGCAGCACTAGAGGGTAACTTCACTGAGAAAATGGCTGAATGTATTGCAGCTAGACAAGTATGAAATACATATATACGTTTATAATGATTATTATACATTATTATTATTATTATTATTATTAAGCAGGGCTAGGAATGGTTAAGTATTGAAAGAGTTGGTTTATGCCCACATCTGATCACAATTTGTTATTATTAATGTCTTTATGCTATGTAGAAAGTTTGAGCTGATTTCAACAAATATTTTTCAAGTTATTGCCATTTTTTAAAATGGACCAATTTCTGAAAAATACCCAAGACTATAGCCCATGGTTTTTTTCAAAAAAATGGCTCCGAAATCACCCCCCATTTTTATTACATTTTCTGATACATATTGATGTACTTATGCTATGTAGAAAGTTTGAGCTGATTCCGACAAATATTTTTCGAGTTATTGCCATTTTTTTAAATGGGCCAATTTCTGAAAAATACCCAAGGCTATAGCCCATGGTTTTTTCAAAAAAAATGGCTCCGAAATCACCCCCCATTTTTATTACATTTTCTAATACATATTGATGTACTTTTGCTATGTAGAAAGTTTGAGCTGATTCCGACAAGTATTTTTTTTAGTTACGTGTATTATTATTATTATTTTTATTTTTATTTTTAGACGTTGAAAAGATTTGCTGATGATAATAACATTGAAGGATTTACAAAAGTCATTGCTGCATCAACTGGAGCAGAAGGAATGTCACACTTGTACGTACACACACACCCTCTCCTCTTCCCTTACTCTCTCCTACTCCTACAAATATTAAGAGTCTTATGTCTTCTCTTCTCTCAGTATTCAAGCTGCAGGGTTGGGTGGAATGACGCACAATACTATCATGATCGGTTGGCCTGGTCGATGGAGGAAGACATATTCCTGGAATCCATTTATCAGTGAGACACATTAATCCATATTCATTCCATGCACTACACTTGAATCACATGTACTGTACGTGTACGTGTTGGACATTGGGATGAGTATTTGGCAGATTAAGATCTATCAAGGATGCTCTATAATATCCTGCACTCAAAAGTATATTTGTCTGTTTTTAAAAAGTTTGCCAACAGATTGCAGCAATGTTGATCATTATTACCTTTATCTTTGGCCTTTAGGATAACCTGTTTTGACTTAAAATTGCTCTTCCTCTCTCCCCCACTCTCTTTCCCTTGTGCCTGTCCACTCTCTATTTTTGTTTATTTAGTTTTCTCTTAAATAATCGTTTTCTTTCTCAGATGCCATCAAAATTGCTTACATGAAAGAACTGGCTATTCTCGTACCAAAAGGAATCAATTGGTTCCCGAGCAATGTTGATAGAATGAAGAAGACCATTGATGTCTGGTGGATTGTCCGTATCCTCTTCCTCCTCCTCCCTCCTCCTGTCTCTCTTTCTCTTTTAAAGTCTTTTTCTCTCTCTTTTCTTTTGTACAATGTACATGTACAATGCATTTACATGTACATGTGCATGTACATGTATAATTAAATAATTATGCATTCTATCTCTTGTATGTGTAATTTGTTACTTTCTTAACGGTCTTCATACCAGATGATGGCGGTTTGCTGATGCTCCTCCCATTCTTATTGCGTAAACACAAAGTCTGGAAACATTGTCAGCTCCGAATATTCACAGTTGCCCAGCTGGAGGACAACAGCATTCAAATGAAGAGAGACCTGGCTGTGTTCCTTTATCAGTTGAGGATCGAAGCTGAAGTAGATGTAATAGAAATGGTGAGAAAAAATAAAGACATACATTCATTGTATATGTATGTGTGTACAGCTCAATATCTGATATGTGAGCTTTTGTATATTATATATTATGAGGATATTTCTTTATTTTGTAGCCTAATACTGATATATCAGCTTATACTTATGAGAGGACATTAGTAATGGAGCAGAGGAATGAGCTATTGAAGAAGATGAGATTAACTAGAAAAGAGAGTAGGAAAGAGGTAAGGAGAGAGAGAGAGAGAGAGAGAGAGAGAGATGATTGATAGATGAAATGGTACAGTATATGCAAGTTTTGATTTCTTTGTTTTTTTCTCTTAGATCCAATCTGTCATTTCGAAATCTTTCACAAGAGGCACGTCAGTAATAAAAGGATCGCCAGACAGTACTAAACCAATGACTAAAGCTGAAGAGGCACACACTGAAGAAGTTAAAGCAGCTGCTACCACTCCCGCCAAAAGTAAATCATGTTCTACTACGTAGTACATGTACATGTATTATTATTATTGTTCATGCACCTGCGAGGCCTACATTGGATGTTAATGTGTATCACTATATCAATTCAATTCAATTGTCCATTGGCCACGCCCACCTATCCCCACCCACTATGCATGGTATTGAATGGTATTATGTGCCACTCCCATTCAGCTCTGAAATTCGGTCACGCCCACGATAGCTCAAGCGATAGTGATGACATTACTGTACAAACACCACTCCTGGCTGTTCCTTCAGGTTTAGCTCCTCCCACTTCTGGGACCACGCCTCTAAAGCCCCGCCTGGCTGAAGCAACAAACATCAAGGAATTTGATAAGCTCTTTGATGACGGGAAAGAAAATGAAGAAAAGGATAAGGAAGGACTCTATAAGGACATGTGAGTTTGTAAAGTTTGAACTGATTCTAATCAGAATTAGATGTTTTTTTTTGTAAATAAATTGTCTTTTTTTTATTGGACATTCTCTCTTATTTAGTCAACAGGAGAATCTATTGCGCATGAACACGTCAGTGAAATTAAACGAGTTGATAGTTGAGAAGAGTCACGACGCTTCGCTTGTTATTGTCAATCTACCTACGCCTCCTAGTGACCCTGGAAAAGAAGAAAACTGTATCCTAATTTAAGCTACTTCTTTTTTAAATGCATAATGCAATGCATGTAATTTGTAAATTTGGTGACAGTGGTTGATACTGTGTGGCTTTCCTGTAACAACTTTGTGGTTTATCAAATGTAAATCTACACAGCCAATAGTAATCATGCCTGAATCAGCAAAATTGCCCAAAATGAACGAATCAAGTCTGATATCAGTACTGGTACAGTCCTGACAAGTATCATTGCTGATCATGCCTGATACTCTGACCTGAACTGCAAAACCTTTTCATGATAGTGTCGCAACTGATTTCATCATTGTATCGTGACTGATTGCCCAAAATGCATGATCCAGTACTGATTCAGGCTAGCATCAATCCTGATCCTGATTTCAACTATTGGCTGTGTAGTGAAAATACATGTTTTGCTTTTAAAAAAGCTACATTTTATTGATATTTTACTAATGGTACTGCAATGTCTCTATTGTTCTTATTATCTTAACGTACAATGATGCTAGATATGGAGTTCCTTGATGTGCTAACTGAAGGGCTGGATAGGGTATTGATGGTTAGAGGAGGAGGACTTGAAGTTGTCACCATTTATTCTTAAGAATATATCATCTTTATTCCACCATTAATGATAACGATAGTCGCTATAACTTTTATTAAATAATTTATTCTGCCATTCATGCACTCACAATCTCATTATCATTAGCTATTGCTCTTGTAATGTATTAGTTAACATTCTTAATCATTATTATTGAAAATAGTTGAACTTTTTAATCATGTACAAATGACAATAATGGTCTTGATGATCAAGAACAACAAAAAGATTTCTATGATATTGTAGATATGAGTTACTAATAGTAAATTGGAAGAAATGAAACAATGATTAAATAGTTCTCAAAATACTAATAATTCAGTGACAGTGGTTGAACAGTTTATGTAGTTGAGTGAACGTGATGAGAACAAGGATACCTCTTAAAACGAATCTTTATTTCCATTGTGTCTATTATAATCTCATAATGACTAGGCGGTAATGAAGGCATTAAATGGTCATGTCGAGGTTCTAAGCAGGCATCCTCAAATCTAGACACGGCACTACCCTCGTTGGTTACAAACGGAGTAAGACATCTACAGAGCCAATATTTGCGACGGTCAAGTTTGGGATACCACCATGAACTATTGTGGCGACAAATATTTCCTGGTTTGAAGGTCCAGCCATTGAGCACAGAGAATATATCGGGTAAATTCCCATCAGTGTAGTTCCCGATAGTCAGAGTGTAATCACTGGTCTTGGGTCCAACTGCAAACGTGTCATACTCTACCCAGTACTCGATCCCAGTTTCATATTCAGTAAATTCAAATCTGGCCTGTGCATACACGTTTGATCTGTTGGTAAGCCTGTAAAGTTTGTTTAAGCCAAACCAAAAGTTTTGATCAAGTGAGCCAAATCCTCGCTGGTAGTCTCCTTGCTCGTCCTCCGGATTGTAGTACCTCTCAAAGTAATCAGGATTACCTGCATGCACTGGCCATTCCTTGAGTCTTCGTAAAATCACTAGCCATCCTCCACCAGCAGTCGTCATGTCACAGAACACCCTGTGAGTCCTCCCAACGCTCCTGTACCAGTAGACTCCAGTCCTTCCACCAAGGAGAAAGGCATCGCAGCAATCTTGCACAGCAGTCTCGTTTGGTCTTGCTTTTTGCTGGAGATCGACTGCCGCAAGGCAGAAGTCTTTATTATTAGGAAGGCTATGCTCCTTTCCACTTGTATAAACTGAAAATGAAATGAGCAGGGAAAGGAACAGCAGCGGAGTCTTTACGACGATGAGGGCTAACATTGCTAAACAACAGAACTTTCCAAAGAAACTAGGACAAATAGCTCTAGATCTATGGCTATGCAGCTCCTTCAGATGACCAGAAAGTTTCGTGCGACTGTTCGATGCAGCAGAGCAGGCTAGCAGTACACTCGACTTCTCCCAGCTAACTTCTTTCAGTGAAGAGTAGCGCTGTTATTCCACGTGGATCATCAATAAAATAATGAGTCAAATTAAAATTATTAATAATGGAGATCTCAATTGTTAACAAAATTTAATGAACAACACAAAAAAATGAATCAGGCATAATGATTATTATTATTATTATTATTACTATTATTATTATTAAGAGAAAAGATCTCCAATTGATGGTAGTGGAGCTAAAGAGTCTGAATTAGGAGCAGCTAAATCAGGAAGACTTGCAATATGTGAATTGAGAGTCACTTTAACGTGTTGACATTGCTCCATCTTCTGCCTATAATCCTATCAATAAGATAAGACTGATATTAGTATAAGGTAATAATTATAAATGCGGACTTTCTGTCTTTCTCTAGCTTTATAAAGGAGACATTGATGCAGCCACAGAAAGCTCTCCAGCAACTGTTCTATCTCTTGTCTCTCCTTTAGCTCATCTTCCATCTTCTTTGTATATTGAGATAATATCTCAAGAGGCTCTTTGACTTCTTCCAACAGCTCCTGGCATGCCTCCTTACCTAGTATATGATCATTAAGTTAACATTATCTCACAAGAAGGACTCACTCACTCTTTAATTTTGATAGTATGTCAACGTCGTAGAGATGAGAGGGAAAGTTGGCTATCCTTTGTCTAAGTGCCATGTCTTGTATTGCTGACTTCTCACCATCTACTGAGGTCATAAGCTTCAGCAATACATCAACCTAATATGATTATAACAATATTATTGAACAAGGCTGGGACCCATTACAATGGAGAACAATATAAGAACCTCCTCCTAATGCCTACAGACAGACAACCCAGAGGAGGTAGGACGCGGTTGACCTTTGATTAATAATTGCGAAGTTCAATTGCATTTCATTGGTATCACGTGATGCAAAATGGCCAAATTCTTCCACTAGTACCACTCTGAGTACCAATTCTAACAATAATTTAGAGCATCAAGATAGAGTCAATGGGACTTTCATTAATTCACTAGAAACTATGATAGTTGCAGTAATTTTTAATATCTTAAACTAGCGAAGATTGATTTATCTGATGAAGTAAAAAAGAGAATCAAAGTTAAGATGCACTGTCTCTTTCTCCTTCTTATATTCATGTCTATAATTAAAGAAGAAATATTCTCCACACAATGGTGATTTTAACAACTGTCAAGGGTCGTCATAGATCTCTCTAGTTTCTGCAGTAGTAGCTAGTTTTGTGATACAATCATCAGAAAGCTGCCATTTTTTATCACGTGATACCAATGGAATGCAATTATTCCATTTTCCAACTTTGCAATTATTGCTCAAAGGTCAACCGTGTCCTACCTCCTCTGCAGACAACCCCCCTTGAGGTAAAAGGTCATTTTTACCTGAGGAGGTTCTCTACCATTAGGTGGGTCTTCTTGAGGGGGCGGAGTTGTCTCAGAATCAATAACCACACCCATTGATGATGATTCCTCAACTCTAGAGCTAGTAGATAATGCATCTGATTCACTCTTTGATCTTTTATAATGACCACTGCCTGATGAGAGAGAGAGGGGAGAGAGGGGAAAAAGAGAGAGGGAGAAAGAGAGTTGACACATAAAAAGATGGTGTACAATAGAAAGAGACCCTTACTCAGAATCGTATTAAATTTGCTAATGGTCTCGTCCTCAAAAACCCGCCTCTCTTTCCATATTGATATCACGTGAGTCACTGATTTGGTAACGCTCTGATCCTTGTCTCTATAGCAACGGTCATTATAGCAACAGTTGACATAGCAACGAGGCCTACTTTGCAACAAGATGAAGTGCCCGAGGGAGTGCCTTGGCAAACTCAGTTTTATATTCTGGTCCTTTGCGACGCGAGTTTTGAATAACGTCATTGGCAAGATACACCAGAGTGAGCTTTCTACTTGAAGAAGCTATAGAAAAATATAATATATAAAGAAATATAATAGCAAAAATTCATTTATATGTATGTACATATATATATGATGTCTTAGTATTCAATACCTTTCTGCATTTCTCTGAACCATATGCCCACCACTGACTTAGCGTGTTTCTTGTTATTTATCAGCCATTGTGAGAGCTCCTGTATGCTCTGCATTGTAGAGTTGAGGTCCCTTAGCTTGGACTCTAGCACACCAGGAGTGAAAGTCATGCCCGCCATTTTATTAATCAACTCATCAATCAATTAATTAACATTGAGGGGGCCGGGGCGAGCATGACAATTTATTATAATTATAATTATATTAATGATAAATTAAATTGTTACACACAAAAGAATAGCAAAATAATACAATTAAAAAATTAGATGTACTCTGTTAAAAGCTGCATTTCATCTTCAAGCTTCAACAACTGTTCTCCAGGAATGAATCCTGTTTCCATACCCTATAGCAACATGTGAATCATCATAGATGCACACATACATAATAATTATGATTATTTATTACTTTGAGTATACTGATCACACTCTTCAATGCCATTCTTGCAGAAAACAAATTATCTTTCTTTCCCGATTCACGACAAACTAAGTAGTGCAAACAATTTAAAAGCATGAGTTGATGATATCTTTCAAAACACACACACAATAATCTCTTGATGCTGTTCTGGCCTTACCTTTAGAGTAATGGAGTGTCAAATGAATGACTCTGTTTCTTGAGGACTCCTCTCTCTCCCAAGATGGAACTTGACGTGATGTTCTTTGCGCTTTCTGTAGCTCAATGATACCCTAAGAACAGAATAGATTTAAAATGCACAAATATATTACTAATAATTATACAGAAACAATTGAGATAATGTACTGATTGAAGTAATGTACCTTTTCTTTATCACTCTCCAGTGAGCTGCTCAAATGAAAACGTGATGCAACTTCCCAGAGCTCAGAATTACCAGTAGTCTAAGAAACAATATAATTATAAACCCTGCATGCCTACCACAAATGGCATATATACCTCCGCAATAGAGCGAGCTAATAGCTCACCTAGTTTCTTCCTCACATTACCAGCTACAGCAATGAATATGGGGGATATCCTAAGAGAATGGCATTACTTTTGTCTTGCTTGTCTTCATCCAAGTCCAAAACAGAGTCTGTTATTATCTTTAAAATCTGAAAAATATTTGCAAGGAACATTGCTAGTGATTTCCAATTTTGAGCACCAATATTTTGACAAAAATTAATAGCACCATGTAATACTATAACCCATGGTTTTTGGCCCAATTTTTGAACAACTTTAATTTGTAAAAAAATTTATTTTGATCGGAATCAGCTCAAACTTTCTACACAACATAAGAGCATGTATATGCATCAGAAAAATTTATAAAAATAAAAAATTCTTTACTTTTCATTTTTGGCAAAATTTCGCCAAAATCCCTGTACTATAGTACAGGGATTATGGCCCAAATTTTGAGCAACTTAAAAAATTCGTAAAAAATCCAAATTGTATCGGAATCAGCTCAAACTTTCTACACAACATAAGGGCATGTATAGGTATCAGAAAAATTTATAAAAATAAAAAATTCTCTACTTTTCATTTTTGGCAAAATTTTGCCAAAATCCCTGTACTATAGTACAGGGACTTTGGCCCAAATTTTGAGCAACTTAAAAAATTCGTAAAAAATCCAAATTGTATCGGAATCAGCTCAAACTTTCTACACAACATAAGAGCATGTACATGCATCAGAAAAATTTATAAAAATGAAGAACCCTCTACTTTTCATTTTTTACAAAATTTGGCCCTAATTTGGAAGAACTAGAAACCAAGTACCTCAGAGTCCAAGTGCTTATGACGTAAGTCCATTAGTCTGTGATATGATCTTATAGCTTCAGTGATCTCACCGATATCTATACTGACCTGCAGGGGGTGCTACAATAGGGAGATCATGCAATAACATAACGTACAAGAAGATAGTTCTCCCAGATCTTCCAATTTTCATAATTGCACTTTAGAGCTTCTTGAAATGAATTGAAAGCACGCAGCCTAGAGAGAGAAAGAGAGCAGTGGAGAAGGAAGGAGAGAGAGAAAGAAGATGAGGTCTTTTAGAAAGGCTAAAGACTTCGTAAAAACCACTATTACTATTAAAATAATAATAATATTATCATTACTTGTCTTTCTTTTTCAAGTATGCACTAGCCAAATTGTTCCAAGCTTCAGCATTCTATGAAGAACCATGCAGTAACCATTATGATGCTTACAACTCTTACGTCAGGTTCTAAAGTGACACACTGGCGATAAGCTTTGGCTGATAGTGCATGGTCATCAATTTGCGCTGCGGCATGACCTAGTGTAAACCACACCCCTTCCTAACGAGAAAGTAAAACCAAAATAATACAGGTTACTCGTTACCTGAAGTGAATTGATTTGAACCGATTTGTGAAGACATTTGACGCATTCGTCATACTATAAAATTATAATTAAATAAAAATATAATAATAATAATAATAATAATAATAATAATAATAATAATAATAATAATAATAATAATGGTGCTAGAACCTTCTCTTTTGACAAGTAATACAGTCCAAGAGATTTCTGGGCCCTTGAACTTCTTTCATTTGAGAGTGTCCATGCTTTCTGATAGCAATCTGGATCCTAAACAGTCCATCACAAAACAATATTTATTATTATTATTAATATTAGTATTACTAACTTGAGTTGTGTCCCCAAGGAGACACCATAGCAACACGCTCTCCCCATCAGCCTCCAATCTCTCTCTAATAATCCTCTCAGCTTGTGAGAGCCTCCCTGCTGCTTGGTAACAGGATATCACTCTCTCCCACAAGTGGAGCCTCTCGTATATCTCAAGGGCACTCAGTGATGCCCCCATACTAGCCAACACATCAGCCAGCTGCTTCTATAAATAGGATAAAATGCTTCAAAAATAGTAGCATAGTTATCAGTAATAATAATAATAATACAGAGAAAAATTTATTATTGATGATTAAGATTATTTGCCTCAATGTCCCAGAAAGGAGGTGAATAAATGCAATAGAAATGCTCCATTCTCTTTACAATGGTCCCATCCTCCTATGCAATAATAATAAATAATAATAAAAAATAATAATAAATAAAATTATAATAACCACATACTGTAGAAGCTGGTCTTGTGACAGAGTCCACCAATTCCTTAATTAATAATCATTAATTCACTAAACATATAAAGATCATTACTTGTAGCTGTGTCATTGATCTCTCCATTGTCCTGTGCTTTCCTTTCTGTAATACCGAGCGATTATATAATGCTGACATTTGAACACACCATGACTGTGGAGAAGCTAGTACACACTGGAAGAAGGACAGAGAGAGCAGCCTCATAATTACAAGCTATTAGCTACTCACATTCAAATAAGCTTCTAATTCTTCGTTGGTGAGTCTATCAAAAGGTCCACTGGATTTCTCATACTTACTGTTCAATAAAAGCATGACATAGGATTTCAATAATAAGAATGAGTACCATATTCCTAAAATCACTGCTTGCTGAAGTGTCGTTAGGTGAGTAGGTGAACACCCATCCTCTGCCTCATCTTCAGTATATTCAATAACTGCTAATAAAGTGTCGTCATCCAACTGAATATCCTACAAGGAATATACTTAAAATGAAATTATTGTACAATAAATAGAGCAATAAATAGACTATTCTGTGCTACTTACTTTAGGTAAGCCAGCAGTCATTGGAGGAGAGGGGAAGGAGGAGGGAAGAGAAGGAGATGACGAAGTTATTTTCACACGAAGCTGTGCAACATCTTTTTCCTGAAATTTTGTCCGACGGCCTAAAGCTCCACTCAGTTCTACAACAATTCCGGCAGATTCTTGTGCTTTGTGCAAATGATTCTAAAAAATTAATAAATGTATAGAAATATATCTAAATGAGCTTCATCCTGACCTCTGCAGAGTCAAAATTATAATAATAAAGCAAATAATGAGACAATTCCAAATGAAGAGCAGCCAATGAAATATTCCTAATAATAATAATAAGATGAAATAAAATTAGAATATTTTAAAAGTACCCCAAAGAGTCTCCATTCTTTATTTGTTCCTCAATAATTCCTTTCAAAAATAACAAAATTACAATAACGAAGCATTGAGTATCACTAACCAATCATAGCTTTCATCTGCTGCCATAGTCTATCGCTCTTTTGGAGGATTAGCTGCTGCTCAATGAAAACCAACCGACAGGACCACAGTAACTCCATTATACTCTTATCCTAATAGGAGAGGGAGCAGTGTATGAACTCCAATAATACCATTACTCACTTTGTTGTCATTATCAAGTAATAAAAGTTGCGAGAGATAAAGGAGATATGGTGAATCAACTAACTCATACCAACACTACAAATAATAGTAATAATAATAATAATAATAATAATAATAATAATAATAATAATAATAATAATAATAATAATAATAATAATTAATTCCATACCTCATCACCACTAGACCTTTCCTTCATGCTCCATTTATTAAACAATACCTAGAGGGATTTACATCATAAGCCGGTACATAAAATACTACTTGTTCTTCATTGTTGATGCGATGAGATACAGCATCTTTTGGCCCAGTCCAGTTGAGCTGTACAAACTGATCTAGGAAAGTTGATCCTAACAATAGTCTATCTTCTCTTTGTAAAGTCAGTTCTTCCAACAAATCTTTCGGTATCGAGTCAGGTCCTATAAATGGCATACTTAAGTGTCTCAGATCAAGTGATGAAAACTCACCTTTGTCTTTCAATATTCTGGAAAAGACTTGGAAAAATCTCTCAGAAGACATTTTTGTCCTTGATGACAGCACGTTGGAGCGTGGGCGTAAGCTGATTATGGGTGGGGCTCGTAGTTTTTCCATAGGTGTGGTTGGGAAGAGAAATAAACAATAGCACTTTTTAGAAAGAGAATGGATCTCGAAGAAGAGGAAGAAGAGCTCCAGGGATTGGAATGGGAGGCAGAAAAGGCGTACATAGTTGCTACAAGCCCACGTAGCTTCACGTATGGATCCCCTTCCAGCAATCAACCTGATGATGACTTCTCCTGGGAAGAAGATGAGACTCCGTCTAAGAGCACAGTAGCTGTACCAATCATTTGTATCTCACAGGATGCAGACCTTTCTCTGGCGCTAGATGACACTAGCAATTCAAAGGATTCATCTAAATATCCAACTACTTCAATTCATGCAACCACTTCACTGACAAAAGCTCCTTTACCAGCAATAATGGAGTCTGCAACCGAATCTCCATTACTAGAAGCAAAGACTGTAAATAATGCAGTCAACGTACTACCACATACAAATGATACACTAACTGGTGCAAAAACTAATGGATCAGCTACTGGTAAGCATGAGAGAGAGAGAGAGTTGTTAATTCAGTTATTATTGTTTGTTATCATTAGGTGTCATTAAAGGAACAAGTGATGAAGTAGCTTTCCAGCAACCAAAGAAAATCACTTCGCCATCATCAGCCTCCTCTCCCTCCTCTTCCACTCAATCCGTAACCAATAGCCATGCCTCTGTTCCTCTACCCCCATCTCCAGACATCCTTATAATATACGGACCCTCAGGGATTGGACTCAGTACTCTAGTCAAGAAACTCGTCTATCTCTCGCCGCAAAAGTTCTCTCTTGTGATTTCTCACACGTCACGCTCCCCGAGACCCAGTGAGATGTATGCAAGGGATTACTACTTTGTGTCTCGTGGGGATTTCTTGCAGAAAGTCAAACAAGGACACTTTATGGAGTACGTCCAAATTTCAAGGTCGAACTCTTCATCATACTCCGCACAGGCAGTCTCTCCTCGGCAAAGTTTCTCGTCTTTCCCTCCTACCAGTATAGTAAAAGCAAGCCCTGATGACGGTGATCTTTATGGCACTACGTATGAGTCGTTCAGGGAAGCTCAGTACTCTGGTAAACCATGGGTGGTGCTTAATGTTAGCACCAAAGGTGCAGAGCAGTTGAAGGACATTGGGGTCAAAGGTCATTACGTTCAAATGGGGCCCAAAGGTATTTCGACTGATAGCAGGACTTTGGTACCAGATCACGTCATTAGGTTCTCAAATAATGAGGAAGGTTTCAGTCTACTTGAAAACCACACCCTTGATCTGATGGAAGATGACCACACCCCAAGGACTCCGTCAATATATGAGAAAGCAGTGGATGAATGGGATCGAGTGCCTTCAATACAATTAGTAAGAGAAGACAAGAGAAGAACAGAGAGACTCTCTCATAAGAGGATCGCTTCCACAGAATTACTGAGTCACTTCAAATCTGCAGACCTCAGCGAGCAACTCTCTCAAATAAAACCGGAAGTACCTGCCAGGTCAAAGTTCTCTAAAGTTTTTGGCCCTTCAAGATTATCAAAACAACTCCACAGTGAGAGGAACCTGGTATTCGCCATGGCGCTATGCAAGTTTGATGATCACAACTCCATTCACTTGAGAGCACTTTCAACTGTATACCAGCGTCTCTCTGGTTCCTCCTCTCCCTGCTCTCGTTTTGGATCCCACTGGGAGGACATTGGTTTTCAAGGCAGCGATCCGACCGATGATTTCAGAGGTGTTGGTATGCTTGGTTTGTTCCAGCTCCTGTGGTTTATAGACTCACAAAGACTCTCACCGATCGCACTAGATATATTCCAATATTCCAAATCCACTTCAACTCCACTTCCATTCTGTGTCATATCACTCAATATAACGTGTACTACAATCCAGGCACTCAGAGAAGGGTATTTATCGAAGGAGTGCAATCGCTCTGAGCAAGTAATCTCCGTCTGCAATAACTTTTATGCATCAATTTTTGTTAGCTTTTATCACAATTGGCGCAGGCATAGGAAAGGAGTGATGGAGCTAGGTAACATACTGCAAGGCGTTGGTAACTTTGCAAAAAGGAATGCAAAGTTCATGATGAGGGAATTAGAGGTTTATATTGGAAATCATAAAAAAGGACAAGGATCAAGTCAACTAGCATCACCTGAGACTGCATTGGTTAATTTCTCTTCTCTTGACTTTTCTGTTTAATTACCGATGCAGTCAATCTTATTTATGTCTTTACACTTGACTTTCCTTCTTTTCATTTCTTGTTTATGTTTCACTATAAGAACTTATTATTTTTAAAATAAATAATCAATCTATTAATTCAAAAAAAAGAATCAATGGCAAAGTTATATATCATTTCAAAAGTCTCCATATTGCCAGAAATACAGAAGCCATTGTGAAAACACCACCTAATGAGGAGTAGACATGTTTACATTTGGATGCACAATCCCTCCCTCCATTCCTTACCTATTGTATATTTCAGTGTATCTACCTTGTTGGATTCCATTGCTGTCCTCAACAATGCAACCTATCATAAAAGCAAGAGCAGATAATAAATAAAAGTCACTGTATTTTGACACAGTGCATAATACTATCATTAACACATTATTGCTAGACAGCACTGGAATAGATGTGCTCATCCATGGAATAGATCTAACTTACCTCTGTGTCTATTCTATTATGAGTGTCTTTGATCTTTTGGTTAATGATAGTCTCCTATGTTAAAAGAAGGAACGGAGAGAAACAGAGAGAGGAGGAGAAAGTAATAGTAGGGAAAAAAGGAAAAGGCTAACATTTTCTTTGTTTCTACTTCTTTCAAGATTGATATCCAGTTGAACACCGCTGTTAATTTTAGTAACTTCGTCCTACAAGACACAAAAATGATGAAAGTTAGATATACATTTTTTTTACTTTTAAATTCTCTTTCAGTCTTCCAATTTCAGCTCTCAGATCCTATTAAAATTTGTACTAATGATAAATTTTTGAGAGTTATGATCTCCTCACATCTGATTTATCTCTAAGCTGCGATAGGCTACCTTCTTTAAGTAGAACTTGACTATGTCTATGTCATGAATAATAAATGATAATAATAATAATAACAATAATGATAAAGTAATGCATAGTTAGTTAATATCATTCACTTGACAGCTTCAATGTTAGATTTGATTCGTAGCTCCAATAAATCCTGCATAACAAAGAATATGATAATAATACTAGGATTAGGAGCTATTGCTGACTAGATCTTTTGAACTTAAGTCGGCTTTTTGAGAACCTAGCTTGATTAATATAGCTACAAGACCTTCAGACTGGATTTGTGAAAAACCTATCACATAAAGATACCAATTTGCAAGTAACATAATAGGATCATCTATATTTGTATACCCATCTGTTGAAGTTGCTTTATCATGAGGTTGGTGTCAAATGGAGAGGAATTTAGCTCAATTGTGACTTTGGGGGTCTTAGCTTCTAATGATTGTGCATCCTCAGGTCCAGAAGAAGGTGAAGCGCAGGCACTACCTGTTCTTAGTGATCTTTTCCATAATCTCCCGCTTTCCAAGCATAATCTTCTCTGAGAGAGCTTTAGCATCTTTCGAGCTAATAATTATTCCAAGTTTGAACTTGTAGTTTATGAAATTTATTCCTTTTTGTAAAATTAGAAACAAGCTGGACGGATAATTAGAAATTTGTCAAAATGGCGTCAGTTGAAGGAGGAGGAGAAATGGAAGTGACTACAAACGAGGCCAAGAGACTCTCCTATCTTTACCCTCAAGTAGACGAGAAGGAGACGTATCTCCCTCGTCAGTGGAGCTCGAAAGATAAGTATTCCTATATCGGCCTTTCACAGAATAACCTCAGAGTTCATTATAAAGGTGCATACACAGATATACACAAACCTCTCAACTTTATGAAACCTAATCATACATCAATATAGCCATTATAGATGCATCTTAACCTTCATCTAATAGTTTGTCTCAACAATAGTTCCTGTATATGTACGTACATGTATACATGTACACGTACATGTACATGTATGTAGCGTGAAGGGAAAGTCTGTTAGTTAAATCAAAATGGGGTTGAGGGGTCATATAATTAGCATCAATATGTACATTAAGCCTTTTCTTCCTCCTTCCCTCTCTTTCCCTTCCTCTTCCAGGCAGTGGTAAGAATCATAAAGACGCTGCGGCAGTCCGATCCAATCATCCCATACCAACTGGCTGTGGTGTGTATTATTATGAAGTGAAAGTCATCAGTAAAGGAAAGGACGGGTAGGGCATTTTATAATCTTTTAATTTTTTCATTATTATTATTATTATTATTATTATTATTAGACACATCGGCATTGGTATGTCAGCATCTGGTGTGAGCTTAAACAAATTACCAGGTATGGAGTAGTAATTATATACACGTACACTATCTGTTGAAATTTTGAGCTGATTCTGATCAAAATAGATTTACATGTAGTACATGTACATTTACATGTACATGTACATGAATTATTTAAAATTTGGCCATTTATTTGTATGACTTGTTCTTATGTTATGCAGAAAATTGTTTTTTTTAAATTCGAAATTTAGTACTTGTACATGTATCATGAACGTACTTGCATTGTACTGTAGGTTGGGAGAAAAGCTCGTATGGTTACCATGCCGATGATGGGTGTGTCTTCAGTTCATCAGGTACGGGTCAGCAGTTTGGCCCCACCTTCACAACTGGCGACGTGGTTGGGTGCGGCTTTAATCTCGTTGATCGATCTATATTCTTTACAAAAAATGGCATCAAATTAGGTAAGTGGAGACAGAGAGAGAGAGAGAATTTTATTCTTCGTATTAATACACGTACATGTAGGTACTGCTGTTTCGGATGTTCCAGTAAGTTGTTTGCCTGTAACCATGGTAACGTGTGATGGGGATGTGGTTTTATTATTAGGCTAATCTTCAGCTTTATCCTACAGTTGGGCTTCAGACCCCTGGAGAGATTGTGGAGGGGAATTTCGGAGAAGATCAATTTGCTTTTAATTTTGAAGCACTGCTAACTGTAAGTACAAGTTTCATTAATAACAATAAGAACAATAACACCTAATTTTTTCTGATGCATGTACATGTACATGTTCTTATGTTGTGTAGAAAGTTTTAACTGATTATGATCAAATTTGGATTTTTATATTAGGAGATGAAGTATAAAACAAGACTCCAAATTCAGGAGCTTCCAGTAGCCGAGGGTGAAGGAGTGTGGCAGGCCAACCTCCACAAGTTAGTCCACTAGCTGATCCACCATACTGGGACTGGGCTCATCTCCTTTAGGCTTGTTCTTGGCTATTTGGTTCATCATGGTTATACATCAACTGCTGTAGCATTAGCTGCCGATACTGGACAGCAACTGGAGGAGAGTCAAGAATCCATGACCAACAGACAAAGTATTTACATGTACATGTAATGGTGATACAGCATGCTTTTTGTACCAAAGGACTTTTTTATTGAATTTTCTTTATTTTTATGGCCTACATGTGTTGTACATGTGCATATGTACAATGTGTATTTACATTGATTTCTTTAAAGAAATACAATCACTGATGATGTGTGGGCGTGTCAGTCAAGCCGTTTCCATGGTGAACAGGCTCCACCCAGGACTATTTGACTCTGACCAGGAGTTATTGTTTCGTGTCTTGTGTCATCAGTTCATAGAAACCATTGCTGGGTATGACACCCTTCCAGGGAGAGGAGCAGAAGAAGGTAGAGAGAATGGTGAAGTTGAAGACGAGAGCATGGAAACAGAGTCAAACGGTATAGCTAACGATTTATGATGCCTCTAATTCTTAATTTCTTGTATAATAATAGATGTGGTTACTCCTATTAATCTTGACAAGGATCCAGGAGCGGTGGAGCAGCTCCTACTGTTTGGTAGAGAGCTGCAAAGCTTGTATAACCAGATAAGCAAGAAGAGCCATCAGTCGGGGAGTCATCAGTTACAGACATTATTACAGGATGTATTCTCATTACTAGCTTATGCTGACCCTCACTCTAGTCCTGTTGCTTATTTATTGGAGCCATCACAAAGAGAGCCAGTTACTGCTGCACTTAATTCAGCCATTCTTAGTAAGAGAGAGGGAGGGAGAGTGGTATGATACTAGTAATGATAGAATAAGGATGCTATGGGCATTATATAACTAATGTACATGTACATGTGCATACTCTACTCTTCTCTCTCTCTTCCTCCATTCTATAGTAATGGCTGAATTATATGCATGTAATTAATGTACATGTATGAACTGTACTCCTCCTCTCTCTCTCTTCCTCTATTCTGTAGAGAATAACAAGCCTCCTTTGGAGTTTGCACTAGGCCAGGCTTCACAATGTCTTAAACTCATGACTGAGAATGGACTGGGAGCAGCCGCTTTTGCCACCATAGAAGAACTATTGAAACCAACCACTCCGCATAATCAAACTGTATAATCGATTCCAAAGCATTCATAATTACACTGGGCATCCCCATCAAATTTTAACAGATAATAATGTATTATTATTATAATTAAGAGATTTTAACAGAATAATTGTTACTTAAGTTCAGAGTACCAGCGTATCCATTGTGTTCTGTTTTGCTCAATTGCTCAATGTAATACTCTGGCAGTTTACATTCTCTTGCCCCCTCCAATATGGTCTGGAGATATTGAGGTGAGGGGGCCCCCAGGGGTACATCCTCTGGCCTTGCATACGTAATACAATCAAATTCCTTGTCCCCATCTGGACTTTTAGCTCTTAACACTAGCTTATTATATACACCCAAGTGGACTCCTTCTTCAGAGTCCATAGAGCTCACGTGATCTGGACTGACCCTCCAGACAGCACCCCACACACTGTCACCTGGGGAACTAATGATGGTTGCTTTTGCTCCTTTCCAAGATTCGGAGTAGCCACAAAAAGACATCTTGTAGCCATCAATTCTAGCTATGCAGATGAACACGGCGGAGGGACAGTTACCAAGAAGCCACTGAGCCTTGAGATTAGAGGCATATGAGAAATGGTACAAGGACTCCTCCATTTTGTATGCTCAATATTTTAACGCCCACGTATCTCTATTTACACAATCCTCATGCAGAAAACAAAAAATAAATAGTTTTTCCATACTCTTGATAATAATACCAAGAGCCCTAATAAATATTGTAGACTAAAAATAATACAAAATGTTCATAGGACATAGTCTTCAGTCAAAACAACATTCCCAGCGTATCCATTGTGTTCGATTTTGTTCAACTCCTCAATGTATTGTTGAGGTAAGCCACACTCGCCAGCTCCCTCCAACACGACCTGTAAGTATTGAGGAGATGGAGCTGCAACTGGAACCTCTTGAGGTCTTGCGTAAGTTATGACATTCTTACTATCCCCTTCATCGCTAATGACAGTAACCGACATTTTGTTATAGATCCCTAAATGAATGCCTTCTTGCATGTCAAGAGATGGGACGTCCTTGGGGTCCAGTTTCCAAACAGCTCCCCAGACTCTGTCACCAGGTGAGGGTCTAATGGTTGCTGTTCCTCCTTTCCAAAACATTGAAGAGCCAGCAAATACAAGCTTATAGTCTTTTAGCTCAGCCTTGCAGAGGAACTGGGCTGAGGGACAATTTATTTGAAGTCTACGACATTTGAGATTAGAACCAAAACCAAAGTACAAGAGGGAGTCTTCCATTTGGGGCGTGGTCAACAAATGGGTGTGTCTGGTCGTTGTTTATATAGCAACGAGCATGGTCACGTGAAAATGCAGTCCAGTTCAGCATAAATCCTCCAAGGAGTTTGGTATTTCAACCACAAGGTTATAACAATGGATCCGGCCATGGTTTCTCATCAAAGGATGTTACTGGTCTTCTTGTATACTTTATGCTGTCTTCCTCAAGGTCTCTTCTCCTCTTGTCCCGATAAGAACTCGTACATTTTCATAAGTGTTGATACTTCGAGTGATAGCCAGCTACTAAAAAAAGGAGGACATTATAAATGTGGTACTGGGACGACACTGACTTGTATTTATAAAAATGATAATGTTGTTAGAGGACAATCAATTGTATGGTGGTTAAAGTCTTCTGGTACTGATCCGTTGGAGGCACATAGTGTTTCAGATGATTTCACCTGTTCTAATATGTATTATACTCCAACCTCCAGTGGAACTTATAAGTGTCAATACTTTGGGGTGCCTGACTCTGCTTTTTCTGTCACCATTACTTTAACAAGTTAGCCAAAACTTAGTAGTATGTATGTATGTACATTACGTTAGCACAGCCTTGCTCCACCCATACTTCTATGTTAGTTCATATAGCTGACTAGTAGTTAACCAGTAGTCATTATTTAATGCCACATTATTTTATAGACTTGTAGTTACATTGTACATGTATGATAATGCAAGCCTTATTATTTGTTAATATTTTATACTTCAGGTTCACTTGGGTCTGGTTATTGTGTTGATCTTAATCCACCTTCATCCACTGTCAGCAGCACTGCTACCAGTGGATCCCACATCACTGTAACAGCAACACCAACGCCAACATCTAGAACGAGAAATACTAATCACTTCAAAGGTAACTATAATAACAATATTTATTTATTTATATAACTATTCCTGCCAGGTCTTAATCCTTTGATCTACACTACAATTGCAGCCATCTTGTTAGTCTCCCTTACGCTTGTCTCCATAGTCACGTGTTGGTTGAGATCCCGCAAGATGTCATCTCAGAGAACATTACTACCACAAGAGTCGCCTCAGGACTATCTTGATTACATACGAGAGGGACAGTTCACTCCACTAACTACCAGCGAATTTATAGCCTCTCTCCACGAGAGACCTCCAACCTACGTTGAGAGTCAAGACATTCAGAGAAGCATGAGTAGCGAGGGCGGTGACAATAATGGACGCCCTTCACCACCACCACGGCCACCACGACCCCCTGTACGTCCTGTTAGACAAGAGACAGCTGAAAATGATGAGACATTAGTGCCTGATGAAAATAATCAGACATTACTGCTTGAAGCTTCTGCTCCTGAAGAGTCAGGAGACAATGAAAATGAAGACACTCCTCTCATATGACAATGCATGCATTGCTAAGGTTTTAATTTTTTAACACTTCAATGATGATTATTGATCTTTTTATTCTTTACTTTTATCACAGTGATGTGTGGCTATTAGCTATTTGTAGTTTATAAGCTATTTCTTGAATGGTTACATGTATGCATGAATATCATTAAAAACTAATCAAAAGGAAATAAGGAAAGGAAATGGTGTCACTGCTGAATAAATATTGATGTATAGTACACAAGGCAAAAGAATAGAATGGCACCAAGTAAGGAGCCAATCTGATTACATATCCCATTTAGAAACAAAGCAATGTCACTGCTGGTTCTGTCGGAGTGAAGTATAACTGATACAGTAACTTTAGTATAGGATGATAACCCACTGAGTATAACGTTAACAATAATCTAAAAAAAAACAACAAAAAATAGTTATTGTTATGAGTATGGCAAGTATGCATTCCTTCACATTAACTTACAATAATAACACTGCCGGTAGTTCCTGCAACTACACTATCACTCCTCAACATTGAGTTGACCATTATGTAAAGTGACAGTATAGCAACAGCCGAAGTAAAGACGACTACAACCATTCTCGATCTACATGATACTAAACTATATACGAATGACCCAATAGGGCTTGCCAGTAGGCCAAGTATAAGAGCTAAATGTAGTACTGAGTTCCCATAATGACCAAAAGCATAGGCTGATATTGAATTAAGCGAGCCATTGGTGATGAAACCAAGGAGTATCGTACATATTAACGGAGTTCTTTGCTTCCAACTTATAAGTATAAGCTGACTAAGGAATGAGCGTGATTCGTGGCATTTCGGTTTCTCAATTTTAAAACGCTTAACTCTCCTTTCTTCTCTTTGGTCATCTTGTCCATTATCATCTCTTTCCTTGGGTTCTTTCTCCTCCTCATTAATCTCCTCCTCTTCCTCCTTCTCTTTAATCAAGCAGTCTTCGTCGGAGGAACAATTGATCATCAAACGATCACTTTTATTATCATCATCATCTTCGTCATCGCTGGTTGTAGTGCTGCTGATTGCATTAATGTCAAGAGTCCGTTTCTTTTTCCTCTTCACTACTAGCAGGCCAGTGAATGATAGGCCACACAATAACACAATGAAGGCCAATAACAGGAAGTACACCTGCGGACTGTATCTTATACCTAATATATTAATACCGGGGTAGTTCTCATGTCCTGGTTTACAATGAACAGAGTTGTTCACTGATCCTTGTACCAGCGCTAATGCACTGGGTATAACTCCACTCAGTCCTTCTCCGATATACAGCGAGCTTAAATAAATGGCTGGGAAATGCTTCATGAAAGGGATGAAGATAACAGAAGACGTACAATCGACCAGGGCCAGAAAGAACGCCAGTATAATGAGTACAACGCTGTAGTTCTCTCCTCCTATATAAGCTGTCTTTGACCAAAAGAATGACATTAGAACTGTAGAGACTAACCCAATACCAATGATTGTATAAACCCCAACAATCTCCAAGTATATGACCTTGTAACGACACGATGACCATATTACTTTAGCTATAGTATAAACCAGTGGTCCTACATTAGCCAATTGTATCGTTACGCTCAATACAGCAGCTAGCTGGTAGCACTCTGGCTGCGTTACAAGGAGGATAGGTAACTCCGCCCATATACCATTAATAGCGACCCAGGACCCCATACCAAAGAAACATACCAGGAGCCATGTTAATAATGAAACTGATCTACAAGTCTTAAGGTTAGATGAGCACTCAGACAGCAATTTCTTGAAGATTTTCTTCATCCTGCTCGCTGCTGCGACATAAATAAACTAATATACGGGGATGTGAGGGTATACGGAGGAGAGTCTCCTTAGTATACTAGAATCACGTGGAACACAATGGCAGTGGCAGTGGCAGCAGGAGAAAATTCCTCAAGAGTTGCTATGGCTCATTCTGATAAATTGATGGAAGCAGTTGGAAAGCATCCTAAATTTAAAGAGAGAGTGTGTAACGTTTTTATCAAATATTAGATGAAATACTCAGTCTGCATCAACCATTGCTTTTAGTTTTTTTTACCGCATAATTTAGGCTAATCAAGTCTACTCTCTCATTGAAGCATACAATCTACACTCTCAATTAATGTATGTATCCTACAGACTCAGGGCATATGTGTATGTGTACTCTTGTATAGGTTAGTATCCCCTCCATTGGCAACTGAGGGAGGGTTGAAATTATTTCATTCTGCTGATTATATTGATTATATAAAATCCACTCAAGCATTGTCTGAAAATGATGATGATTATGATGATGAAGAAGACTCACCTGTATTGAGATATGGATTGTGTACGTTGACTCACAATAAAGATAATTAAATTGACTATTTAAGTTTGCTAAAGTTAATTGCTCAATACACTAATTTTATAATAATTATTTCCACTTGTGTTCTCTTCCCAGATTATGATTGTCCGATATTTGATGGTCTCTATACTTATGTATCCAGTGTAGCAGGTGCTACTATTGCCATGACTTCATTGCTAATGACAGGTCATTGTGATGTGGCCATCAATTGGCATGGGGGATTACATCATGGAAAGAAGTAGCTCCAAATAGTCCAATCTCTAACTTGTAATTAAAATATTATGTCGCTTCCCTTTTAGGGATGAGGCGTCTGGGTACTGCTATATTAATGATATTGTCATTGGTATATTGTGTCTAATGAAACGTTATCAGAAAGTACTTTATATTGACCTTGATATTCATCACGGTGATGGTGTGTGCTATGTTTATAATCATTCTGTTGAGCTTACTCCTTCTCTGTAGGTGTACAAGATGCTTTTTATTATTCTTCCAAAGTTTTTACTGTCTCATTCCACAAACATGCTGTTGGATTTTTTCCTGGTAATTTGGTTCCAATTTACTAAAAACGGGAATGAGTTTTTTTGTTGCAGGCACAGGCTCTGTGTCTGAAATAGGAAACGGAAGTGGTCTTTACTACAATGTCAATGTTCCGCTGTGGGATGGCATTAGCGATGAGCAATATTTGTATATTTTTAAAAGGTACATTTGGCATGTATCTCATACAATATTATTATTTTGATTATTTATTTATACAGCATAATGTCAATGGTACACGATAGCTTCACCCCACAAGTAGTTGTAGTCCAATGTGGTGCTGACTGTCTTGCTGGCGATCCCCTCGGCAGTTTTAACCTCTCCATAAGAGGAATGGGAGCTTGCATAGAGTTTGTAATGAAGTGGGGACTACCAGTCTTATTATTAGGAGGAGGTGACTGATTGATTGAAAGAAGATGTTTATTTCACATAATTATGTTTGCAGGTGGCTATGATTTTTCTAACACGGCAAGATGCTGGGCGTATTTGACAAGTCTCGTCTTAAAGCAAGAAATACCCACAGATATACCAGAACATGATGTAATGCCTTTTCTCTTTTTAGGCAAAAAATTAGTTTTTTCTCTCCCTATCTCTCTTTCTCTCTATTGTAGTACTTTGCATCATACAAACCGGATTATCAGCTTGATAATGAATTACTAGTAAACACTAAGAGTCAAGCAAGCCCTGAAGATATTGAGGAACTCATTAAAGTTTTATCCAAAAACATACTCCGACAATAACAAAAACTAATTCAACTGAAGATTAAAAAAGAACATTTTAATATACACATGTACATAATTGTATTTAGTCATTAAAATTAATCAATAATTAACTGCAACAATCAGCTACGTACAATATGATAATAATAATAATAATTTTGTTTATTTAATTATAAAGAAAATGTTCAGACTTAGATAGGTAATATTGATGAGCTGGTTCTTATTTGCGTCTCTTTAGTTCTTCAAAGCGACGAGTAAGATCATCAAAGTCAACGTCGCCTCCTCCCTCTGAGCCTGTCGTTGATGAAAAACCTTCAGTGGGTACAGGGGGAAGATCCAACCCTCCATTAGGAGGAGGCAGAGGACCGCCTACAATAATAATAATAATAATAATAATAATAATAATAATAATAATAATAATGATAATGAATAATAAAGATTACAGCGAAGAAAGATTTAAGTTTGTACCTGTTGGTGGTAGAGCTGGAGGCTGTTGTCCTGGCAACTGAGTCCCAGCTACAGGCTAAAGAAGAAACAAAATGATACATTGTACGTGTTAATTAAAACACTCTAATTACTGATTACTAATACCAAGAGTACATAATTACTAATACTGACGACACAGGTTACTTACGTAAGGTAAAGCAGTCTCTGTGTATGGAGGTGCTGGCTGACTATAGCCACCAGGAGGGATACCAGGACCAGGAGGAAACCCTTTCTGAGGTAGGGGCCCAGCCTGAGGTGGGAAAGGCGTGGCTTGAGGTGGAAAGGGTGTGGCTTGAGGTGGAAAGGCGGAGCCAGGATGAATCATGGGTTGAGGGGCAGTTGGATCACGAGTATAAAGAGACTCACCTCCTCCTCCTCCTCCATAACCATCATCATCTCCACCGGGCATGTATGGCTTCTCGTCTGGGTCAGCAGAAAACTCGGCAGGATCCTACAGGTTATTGAAATAACGTACATGTAAAAAAATAGTAATAATAATAATAAGAACATTACTATGAAAGCAGTAGGGTCAGGTTGGTATTCAACTTTATAGTTCTTGGCAATTTCCACCATGTAATTCTCAACGAGAGCTTTTGACGGAGCTTCAACACCAAGTCGGTGGACAACCTTAAAAAGTAACATGAACAGCGAGTGAATACATGTATCTACATAGGTACGACTGACCTTTTTATTGACGACTTGGGCTGCATTGGATCTTGCTTGTGTAGCAAACTCCTTACCAAACTTGATCTCTAGCTGATGCTCAACCTATCATCATATTATTAATAATAATGAATACGTCCAAAATAGCGTTAACTTACGACGCCTAATTCTTGAACATCAGCACAGAGTCTTGGTGAGACCCAAATTAGAGTCTGAACAGCTTCAATGAGCGACTCTTCACAATATCTATAACAACACCAAATGCACTACAGTTTTCACTAAGACATGATTACTTCATAGTGATGAGCATTCCCATTCTGGCAAGTAGCAGATCACAATATAGTTCAATGATCTCAAATGCTTCAACAAGATAATCTTCTCTTATTATATGCTCAACCTGTTACAAGGGAATATTCAAGTAAAGGGAATATTAAAGCAATGTTGATGGAGGAGAGAAAGGAAGAGGAAATAGGATATGTTAACTAACTCTGATCTTTGCTCTCTCTAATCGTCCGCCTTTAATGTAATCTGCAATCTCTTTACGGGCCTTGAGTGCCTGTTCAGCTATGGGAATAATACGACACTTACAAACACTTAATATGAATAGGTCCATTTGGCAAGCAGTTGTTTATTGACACTAGTCTCATTCTTTTTCTTTCTTTTCTCACTTTTCTTTTTCTCTAGTAGCTTCAGTCTGTTGATACATAGTCTTAGGTTAGCTTTCAGCTTTTGCTCTTTAAAAGCCGGCATTGTGGAACAGACCTGTCTGCCTTAGTCTCGATTAGAAGTAATGTGAGGGAGAGGATGAGTCAGTAAATGTTATAAGGTGAAGTGTACAGTCTCGTGAAGATCACAGGATCATCAGCAATTGGATCAATATCAATATGATGTCATTACCACGCCCATATTGACCACGCCCTGTAACTACGAGGCGGGGTTGCTAGGCGGAGCGAACTCTTTCTGGGCCACACCCTTGAAACGTGTACAAAAGAGATAGGTGGTTTTCCTGTCTTTGCTCTTTATCTCGCTCTTTATGTAATGGCGCCTTCTTTGTCCCTTTATGTAGGAGCCTTTCTGCTTCTAGTCTCACTCTCTGATGCTAGATACAAACTCTGCTGCGATGAAAATTGCAAAAGTGAGATGGAGCAAGTGTGACGTCAATGATCCCTTTGTACCAATTATACATAATCATCTCGTATCATCTGTAATGTTTGCATTATTTTTATTTTATTATTAGCTCCGATATCTTTGGGTCGTACTCGTAACAGAAAGGTTGATCGTGAAGAAGGTTACTTGACATATCCTGCCAATGCAAAGCTGACAATTTGGGCTAAGCACCACAACGGGATTGAAGATATATGGGAAGCTGAGGTAAGAGGGACGGAAAGAAAGGGGAAAGATGTCGGGTTTTAATTTTTTTGCAATGCTAAGGCAAATGAATTTACCTCTTAAAAAGAAACTAATTAACCATGGTATTTTGTCATAATAGCTTTTGCAAATTTTCGGGTCAAAGTCCCTGTACTATAATACAGGATTGTGGTCAAATTTTTGTCAAAAATGAAAAGTTGAGAATCCTTCATTTTTATGATTTTTCTGATGCACATACTTGTTCTTATGTTGTGTAGAAAGTTTGAGCTGATTCCGATCAAAATTGAATTTTTTATGAATTATTAAAGTTGCTCCAAAATTGAGCTGAAGTCCCTGTACTATAGTACAGGGATTTTTGCCAAATTTTTTCAAAAATGAAAAGTTGAGAATTCTCCATTTTCATGATTTTCTCTGATATGTATACATGTTCTTATGTTGTTTAGAAAGTTTGAGCTGATTCTGATCAAAATTGAATTTTTTATGAATTATTAAAGTTGCTCCAAAATTGAGCTAAAGTCCCTGTACTATAGTACAGGGATTATCGCCAAATTTTTCCAAAAATGAAAAGTTGAGAATTCTTCATTTTTATGATTTTTCCTGATGCATATACATGTTCTTATGTTGTTTTGAAAAATTTTGAGCTGATTCAGATCAACCTTGCATTGTTTACGAATTTTTAAAGTTGCTCAAATTTTGGTCAAATAAAATGCTGTACAGTATTTCCATCAACAATAATTTTACATTGCTAGTACATTTTTTTTCATAATTTAGATGTATGGCAGGCGTGGTCTAGTTAACAGAGAAGATGTGATGGAGTCAATAGTCCATTGCCATGTCCCAAAGCACTGGGTACCTTTGAAAGAAGAGGTATGTATACTCGTGTGAATCAGTTCTAATTAATGCCCACAGGTAAAAGACAATGTTGAAGTCACACCCTCCAACGATCAGCCCAAAGAAGGAGAGAATATTGAGTCCGCCGGTACTGATGATAATAAGAGTATTGATAATAATGAAGGAGGAACAGAGGCAGCTGAAGGGAATGGAAATGATGATAATTCTGAAACTGAGGTTGAGGATGATCCTGATTATGAATCACATGATAATCACATGACCAATAATGACAACGAGGATGATGAGGACGATGATGATATGGAATATTTTGGAGAGGAAGGTGGAGAGAAGAATCCTTCAATGACTGCCGGGGAATATAATGAAAAGGAGAATAATGGTCTTGTGAATGGAGAGTCTGAAACTGAGGGATCTGTACTGGAAGAAAAGGAGAGAGAGGAGAAAGATAGGTCAGGAAATATAGAAGTGAAAGATGAGGAGAAAAAGGAAGAGGGAGAGAGTAACACAGACCCGCATATAAATGCCACTGATCCTACCATGATTGATCAATCAGTGAAAGAGCTTGATCTTACCACTTATAGTCATATCCAGTCGTCTCTTGATGTCACTCACATGTCATCCGAAATGCAACACAAAACTGTTCTACCTACCTTTTCTGAGACTCCCCTGCCAACTTTCACAGAAGCACCCATTGCTACTGATAGCGAGGAAAATAAGGGAAGGGAGGAGGCAGAAATGAAGAAAGAGGAGGAGGAGGGTAGCAGGGAAACAGGAGAAGATGAAATGAGGAGAAAAATGGAAGAGGAGGTAGAAGCTTTGAAAAGAGAAGAGGACGAGAGAATTAGGAGAGAAGAAGAAGAAAGGGCAAAGAAGGAAGAGGAAGAGAAGAAACAGGAAGAAGAGATGAGAAAGATAGAGGAAGAGGAGGAGAGAAAGAAACTAGAAGAGGAGGAAAGAAAGAAGCAAGAGGAGGAGGAGAGAAAGAAACAAGAGGAGGAGGAGAGAAAGAAGCAAGAGGAGGAGGAGAGAAAGAAACAAGAGGAGGAGGAGAGAATGAGGAGAGAAGAAGAGATGAGAAAGAAACAAGAGGTGGAGAAGCAGAAACATGAAGAAGAGATGAGAAAGATAGAGGAGGAGGAGGAGAGAAAGAAACAAGAAGAGGAGGAGAGAATAAGAAGGAAAGAAGAAGATGAGAAGGAGAAAGAGGAACAGACAAAAGAAAGAGAAGAAGCAGAAGAATACAATCATAATGAGGCTCTTACTGAACAGCATGGCACCATTCTACCATCAAGAAGTATGACAAAGGCACACTCCTCATCAATAGTTGAGGAAAAACAACAACTGAATGAACATTATTCACCCCCACCATCTTCTAATACTGAGGAACCTAAGGAAGAGCCTTCAACTTATTCATATAGTGAACAAACAATAGTTAAAGTACCTTCCCCTTCTACAGAACTGCCTACAATAGAAGAACACAACACAATAGAAGAGCATCCCTCTCCTATTGAAGAGCCTATTCCTCCTGTAGAAGAGCCTGGTCCTTCAGAACTACACGTACCTCCTCCTACCCCAGCCATCCCTCCTCCTTTACAACACTTCAAAGATGAACACAATGTTAATGAAGAAGCTCATTGCTCCCAAAGGAACCCACAGATGCTGGATCGACTGGTTGATGTGATGCTCCCTGGGGCTCTGGGTGCTTGGCTTGTGTCTCATGATGTAGATGTTGGATTGATGGGCGTGTCAGTGTCTATGATTGCCGTACTCATCTCTCTTTACTATAGCTGCTGTAGTGCTAGAAAGAAAGTGAGGCTTATCTCTTTCTCTCATTCGGTGTCATATTATGCTTCTTTCTCTTATCTCGCTAGGCAAGCAAAGCAAGCAAAATGTTAAAGTCAGCACAAGGTACGATACTACATGTACATGTGTTTAGCAAATGTTATGTTGCATGTTTCTTTTTATGTCATCCAAAAATAGTGTTAATTTTGCATCTTAATTTTATGGTAGCAAGTTTTGACACTTCACCTCATACTTTTCCTGTGTGTTGTTTTGCTAATATTAATCTCTCTCTCTCTCTCTTTCTCTCTTTCTCTATAGATCACAAGCTCAATATGGAGGCTCATATTAAGACATTGAATGAGGAGAAGGCTCAACTTGAGTCTGAGCTACAGGGAATTCGGCATAAGGTGATAATGACTCAGTTCTAATACATAATCAATGCTGCTATCCCATGTACATGTAGAAAGTTTAAGCCCAATTATAGTAGTCTAGTAGCTGGGGTTTAACTATTCCTATAATTATTATATAGTTACATGCTCAACAAGAAGATCTTGAAAATGAAAAGCAAGGAACATGGGATCTTGAAAACATAAGGAAGAACTTGGAGATGGAGAAGAGTCTCCTTGAGGAATCTTATAAAGCTCTTCAGACTGAGCACCACCAGAACCTCAGTAACCTGACATCACTCCAGGCAGAGCTCCATCAACAATCAGAGCAGCTGAGAGCATTAATGGATGAAAAAAATAAACTGATTCAACAATTGACAGCCACTAATAATCAACTCAGTGATGTGAGCCTGTATTTATTTAATATTATAATAATGATATCTCTATCTCTCTTTCAGGCTGTACAGAGGAGCCAGGAGTCTGAGGCAGCTAAAGTACAGCTGGAACAAGATATCTATGATACGCGCCAGGAGCTGAAGCAGCTTCATCAAGAACATGATAAAGTACTACCTCACATAGTTTTACTGTTCTCATGCTTAACAATATCTCTCGTTAGGTTAGTGAAGAGTATCAGACGATGACTAAAGACTACAACAAGGCAAGTACTGAACTGACTGAGGTCAGTGAAGAGCTTGAGCTAGCAAGGGAGTCTTTAAGGGAGAAGGAGACAGAAATAGGGACACTGCGAGAGTGTGTCCAGCAACTTTCAGGAGACGCCAGTGGAGAGGATGAGAAAAGTGCTCAGCTCGAGCGAGTTCAGGCTCTTCTTGATACAACGAGAGCACAGACTGAACTGAAATCAGTTACGGATGAGAGAGATCAACTTAAAGATGAGATAGCGTCTCAGGCTTCTCTAATAGATCAGGTATGGTAGCAGAATTATTAAATATTTTTAATTATGTATGATTTAATTTATTTTTAATAGGTTCAGTCCGAGAACCAGTCCCTTAAGAATGAAATAGCTGATTTGCAGTCTTCAAAGGAGAGGATTTTTGAGCAGTACCAGGAAACTCAGTTGAAACTGAAGGCTATTACTGAGTATTTTGAGCAGAAAGAGACCCAGCTCCATCGGAAGATAGGAGAGGAAGAGCTAGTGAGACAGAGAGTCGAGTCGAGAGAAGCCTACGCTAAAGAGAGAGCTGATCTGGCAGAACAAGAAAGAGAGAAAGAAAAGTTAGTGTACAACAAGTTACGATTATCAATTGTCTCACAATGCAACTCATTGCAGTGAGCTGTTCAGTGTGGCTATTGAGAGTATTTCTTTTTTGTTTTTACCTTGTAAATACTAATTTTATTTTTTAGGGAAGAATTAAAGGAGTTGAGACAACAGATGGGAGATATTGAGAAGAGTTTAATGCAGCAAGTTATAACTAATGAGAAGAGAGCAGAGGAAGCATTGGTAAGTATTGTATTGTATTTGCACCTAGTAATGATAATTATTATTATTGATTCTTTATAGTCTCAGTTACGTAGAACAGAACAAGATTTAAGAATAGCCAATAAAGAGATCACTTCTCTCAAAAAGATACTGGCAGATCATGACGCTAGCATGAGACGCTCTCCACCTGTTTATGGCAGACCATACCCACCACCACCAGACCTAAGACGATGTAAGCTAACAATAAATGCATGGTAAATTAATAATTATTAATTTTAATTCATTTATTAGCTCCTCATGGTGGTGGTCAGCCTCCAATGATGCCTCTTAACGGACCTCCAGGACCCCCTCCTCTTGGCGGCCCCCCAGTACCCCCCGGCGGTCCCCCTAGACCCCCTGGACCTCCCGGTGGACCCCCTGGTTCTCTTGGTCCCCCTGGACCTCCTCTCCGCCGTCCATCCCCTGGTCCTCCACCAGGGCCTCCCCCTTACGGCCCTAGGGGACCACCTCCTCCTCGTATGTATTCAGAGGCTCATCCTGTTCGTCCTCGTACATCATCACCTCTTGAGGGAGACGGAGAGGAGGGATCATCAAGGCCTCCTCCTCCAGGTATGGAGTCAAGGGATTCTTATCCTCCTCACGTCAGGGGACCACCCCCTCCTCCTAGAGGCGACTATCCTCCTCCTAATCGCATGTACGGTGGTCCAATGGGTCGACCTCCTTCTCCTTCTCGTCCTCTTAGATCAGGAGATGACTCTTTTGATAGACGGGATCATCATTTGGATCGTCCTCCGATCCCAGGCAATCCCGATTATCCTCCTCCTCGAGGCTACCTCCCTCCTCCCCATCGTAAATATCCCCCACCCCCTGATAGGCGCCGCCCTCCCTCTGAGCCTCATTTTCCTGAATTAGCCGCACGTAATCCCGAGAGAAACCGTCCACCTTCTAATCCTCCACTTTTGGTGAGTGGGGACTATCCGATTGGCCCACCCCCTTCATCTTCATTCCGTGCCTCGTCTCATTATCCTAAACCACACCCACAAGTACCCACCTCTCATAGTCTCCCTGCAAAACTGTCTCAGGGCAGCAAACAGGCTGATCAGGTTTGTTGACAAAATAATTAATGATTCTTTTAATTTAATTTTTGCGATTATTTAGGAACAGCTCAATGCTTCATCATCTGCTGGGGGTCATTCACAGGTTTAGATTTAAATTATCATCAATTATTATTATTATTATTATTATTATTATTATTATTATTATTATTATTATTATTATTATTATTATTATTATTATTATTATTAGACTCTGGTTATTTTTAAATTATATTTTGCTCGTACGTTTTAACACACGAGCACATTATTTCTCTTATTAATGCCCGTCTGTCATCAATACAGATGCAGCAGGCTTATAAGAACTCTCTAGGCTCTCATTATGTTTGGGACTCTCCAATAAATTTATTGTTTTGAATGAATCAATAATTATTATTGAATTGATTTACAAAAATAAGTGTGTATGTATTTCAAATGCAGCGCAAAATACACTGCGAAATTATACAACGACCTGATGAGGAAAAAATAGCATCCATTCAATAAATTAATAATAATAATAATAATAATATCAGTGACAATGAATAAAAAGTTGATGATTCGTGTGAACCAAAAGTCCAACAGCAAGTACCAGTCAATGACTAGTACCTGCTGATGTCGCATATTTCAAACATTCTAGGACCAATGTATATCGCACTGAGAGCCATAGACATGTATGTGATTATCTTATATGGTAAGACAACAAGAGGTCTCTTATCAACCTCTACCACACCGTGCGAAGGCATGATGGCGGGCAGGAAACGAAAGCAGAGGAGTTTCATTATGAATCGAGTTGGGAAAACCAGCAGGACACCGACGATGAATCTCAATAGTCCAAACCCTAGCGACTGGTAGGTTGGCAGTGCTACAGGGAATGGGCCAGGTTGTAGGTCATCAGGGAATGGGCCATTGAAGTGTATAGCAAGTAGTGCGCCTAGTAATGTTCCCAGTATAGCAGCTGTGTCTCCACGATCACTCGTCCATGCAACTTCAACCGGATACATGTAGAGAAGCAATAGGATTATGAGTGGGGCAACGACTGGAAAGAACTTGAAGTTAAATATAAAATGATCCATGTGGTCAATGAGAGGCAGTAAGATGAGCAACATTATTAATGATACAATGACACCACCTATCATATCCTAAATAATAATAATAATAATAATAATAATAATAATAATAAAGATTGTACATGCTGGACAAAATAATGTGATTACCAGATACGAGTGAAGCCCAAGATATATTCTACTGAAGCTGACAGATGTACACCAGAGAATAGAAATGAAAATCATTGTGAAGAATAAAGACTACAAATGATAATAACAATAATAATAATAATAATAAATAATAATAATAATAATAATAATAATTCATTGGCTCATTAGCTCAAGGTGAAAACAAGAGTGTGAACATAATGCTACAAGATAATAATCGTTACCTCATATCTTGAATGAATGATGTAAAGGAGGTACAAAGGTATGGTCGTTGAGACAGTGGCATGAGTCGAAGGGAAGCCATACTCATACTCCAACTTCAACTTCATCTCCAGTCTAACAGCAGGTGGAGCCGATGGACGTGGCCACTTGAAAACGTTCTTCAAAGCCTGCCCAATGTACATGCTCAGCGCCCATAGTAACACGGCATGGCGGAACACGGTAGTGTCGATATTCCAATGTAGCGTCCCCAGGAAGATGATGTAGAATGGTTCATAGCCTAGCTCTGTGGCCAGTTTGAAGTATGCATCTACCAGAGGGTACGTCTCAACAATGATATCGGGATAATCAATGGGAGGAGGGCTAGCAATCTCTCCAGGAGAAATGGTCTCTATCATTATCCCTGGCTGCTTCCTCCTTGCCTTCTTCCTCCTCACTGGCCGTGTGACTGAAAGCTTGGCAATGGCGCCGTTCACTAATGAAGTAGTGGACGGTTTTACTTGGATGTTCCTGCTCTCCTCTTCCTCCCCAGTCTTCACTTCAGAGAGGACTCTCACTCCACACTTCTCCTGTGTTCTACGGACGACATTAGCATCACGTAGATAAGCCAACCAACCCTCAAATTTAGACTTCTCTGCTGCCATTTTATTGCAAAACACGCCCATTCGCCCAAAAATAATTAATAATTGTCTATTAAATGAAAAAATGAGCACAATAATAATATTAACAACAATCAAGGACATGACTCTTTTATTGGTTCATTTTCTGCTCTTTCTCCTTGTCTGAGCCACACACTGAGGACAGAACCACTTTCCTTTCGGCGCCTCAGCAATACCCACACACCCATAATGAAACCACTCTATGGAACAAGTCGGATTATCACAGCAAATCATCTCGCCATACGAGACCTGATTACAGAGACAGTATCGTGGTTCGTTAGGGTCCACGTAATTCACGTACTCATCTTGTACTGGTGGGTCAACCAACAGGCTGGCTGCAGTGTTTAGTTTGCGTCTGTTAGCTCTCGTGTCTCCAAGAAAAGTGAGAGAAGGTTTCCCACCAGTTCCAGCGTAAAGATCGCTCGTTGGAGTATCTGTTAAAGGATCGTCGCCAAAATCAAAAAGGTCGTGATCGTGCTCGGTCGAAAACGCCAGAGATATAGTCGGTTTCCTTTCTCGTCTGGAATACTGTGGAATGCGTGTTTGGATTGGAGACGAGCGCGTTGAAGGAGTTGGACTAAGATCATCGGGATCAAGCAAGTCGTCATGGTGAGTATGACGCCTTTTATGGCCAATTGAAGGTCGTTCGGGCGAAGGAGGTTGGTCTAATTGGTACGAGCGCTGCTCTAATATCTCAGTGATTCCGGCGGTATCTGCTTCAAGCTCTAGCGTAAAGAGGTTAAGGTCATGATCAAGTCGTTTCATGTACCGCCCCATTAGTTCGTACATCTCGTTAGCAACTTTGACCTTTTCTTCGCTGAGGGAAAGAGCCCGTTGATACTCCTCCTGGAGGTTGTTGAACTGCTGCTCTCTCCATTCTTGCTTGTTTTTCCTCGAGAGGGTAAAGAATGTCCTCGACCTGTCGTCAAGACTCTGTAATTGGCTTTGTACTCTCTCGTCCTTTGCTTTTATGTCCTGAAGTCGTGTCTTTAGCTCCTCGGGAAGGAACTCAATTACTTCCAAATAGTCCTCGAGATAATGCATAGTTAAAGAAAGAGAATAGAAGAAACATGTAACAGGACCCTTTATTCCGCCATTTTAAAAGAGGCGGGACCATTTCTGACATATCCCGCCTTTAGGCAATGCGCATGCTCAGTAACAAACCACGTGTATAAAAATGGCAACCAACTTCAACCAGGACAACGCTTTCAAGGACAAGGACAAGCCGACGAGTATAAGAACGAGTAACATCATAGCAGCTAAGGGTAAGGCCACACTATTGACTAGTGGTGATATTTTTTCTTTTTGTTATTAGCTGTTGCTGATGCGGTGAGGACGAGTCTTGGTCCCAGGGGAATGGACAAGATGGTGAATAAAGGGTTAAAATAAACAATACTCTTTTTAAAATTGTTTTTAGATACAAGGAGAGTCTGGGGATGTTACCATCACTAACGACGGAGCGACCATTCTCAAACAAATGCAAGTCATTCATCCTGTTGCAAGAATGGTACGAAATTAATTAAAATTTACACGATTATGTGTAAATGGTTTTATTTCAGTTGGTAGAGCTCTCGAAGGCTCAAGATATTGAAGCTGGTGACGGCACTACATCAGTAGTAATCCTGGCTGGTAGTTTACTTAATGCTAGTCAGAAGTTGTTGGCACGTGGCATTCACCCGACAACTGTCTCAGAGTCTTACCAGAAGGCAGCTGACAAGGCTGTAGAAATACTTACTAATATGGCTGTGCCTGTGTCTCTCTCTGACAGACAGTCTTTATTGAAGAGTGCAACAACTTCTTTGTCGTCAAAGGTTTCGAAAAATATTATATTATTGTTATTATTATTATTACTTGTTAGGTTGTGTCCCAATATTCTAGTCAGTTGGCTCCAATATCGGTTGATGCTGTATTAAAAGTGATTGATCCATCAGTAGCTACTAATGTTGATCTCAGAGATATTAGAGTTATAAAGAAACTGGGGTATGTGAAGTGTACTATATAGGACATGGTACTTTGTTGAAAATGGCTCCTATAGAATTATCAATTATATATATTTTTTAATTCCCTCTATTTATAGTGGTACTGTTGAAGACACTGAACTGGTTGAGGGTTTAGTTTTGGAGCAGAAGGTGTCTCATATTGCTGGTGGAACCACTCGTGTGGAAAAAGCAAAAATTGGCCTGATACAGTTTTGCATCTCACCACCTAAGACTGACGTAATATCTCATTCCTTTTGCTATATAAAATGTGCTTCTCTTTTATAGATGGAAAATCAAGTCATTGTTTCTGATTATTCTCAAATGGATCGAATACTTCGTGAAGAGAAGCAGTACATCCTTGAGATATGCAAGAAGATAAAGAAAGCTGGTTGTAACGTACTCCTCATTCAGAAGTCCATTCTCCGGTAAGTGTCCTCTCCTATTTACCATGCCCATCATATACCCTCCCCCCAGTGATGCTGTCAATGATCTTGCTCTCCATTATTTGGCAAAAATGAAAGTCCTTGTCGTTCGTGAGATTGAGAGAGAAGATGTTGAGTTCATTGCTCGAGTAAGTACTCTTTACGTCTTTTGCTACATAAATGTCTTCCTTTTTTGTCAGACTCTCAACTGTCGTCCAATAGCAAGTCTTGATCACTTCCTGCCAGAGCATTTGGGATCAGCTTCGCTTGTGGAGGAAGTTTCAACTGGAACCAGCAAAGTTGTTAAGGTACAAACAAAAAAATTATCATACTAAAAGCAAAAATTTTTTAAATCATCTCATGCCCTCACTCTCTTTAGTTTACCGGTACTACATCAACAGCAAAGACAGTCAGCCTTATAGTGCGAGGGTCTAATAAGCTGGTTCTTGAAGAGGCTGAACGATCACTCCATGACGCACTCTGTGTCATTAGATGCTTAGTAAAGACAAAGTGAGAACTGCATTATTTTTATTTTTTATTTGATGTATTCGTTTTATTGCTAGAGCTCTTATTGCTGGGGGAGGTGCCCCAGAGATAGAACTCTCACTGAGATTGATGGAATATGCTCAAACTCTCTCCGGAATGGAGAGCTATTGTGTGAGAGCCTTTGCCGAAGCAATGGAAGTGATACCTTCCACTCTTGCCGAGAACGCTGGCCTGAATCCCATTGCTGTGGTAACAGAGCTCCGAAATAAACATGCCCAGGGAGAGAAGACAGCTGGAATTAACGTCAGAAAGGTAAGTTAATTATAAGTGTAATGGCTGTATGATTAGTTGTGTTAGGGTACCATAACTAATATACTTGAGGAGAATGTTGTACAGCCACTTCTGGTTTCTACATCGGCAGTGGTCCTCGCCTCTGAGGCAGTGAGGAGTATACTTAAGATTGATGATATGGTAAGTATCTCGAGTCATTTGATCTCTTTTACTGTGTACATGTAGGTTAATGCTAAGTAGTGCGTGTATATGTGAAGAGACTTTTGATGTTAGTAACATGTGAAGTTAATAATAATAATAATAATAATAATAACAAGTCAAATACAATAAATAATCAAAACATCAGCTTGTCTGATAGCATAAAATCCAATTGTGGTAATTTCTTTATTAAGCTAATTGCACGTTGTTGATTCACATCACCAGTAGCAGCAGCTGCCCCTTTATCAAGAGAGCCCTCCTCTTGTTTGTTTGATACAGTAAGAGGCACTAATGGTTGATTGGCTGGAGGAGCCACCACAGGGAAAGAAAGAGGGTTCTCAAAAAAAGACCCAATGTTGTCTAAAGGTCCTGTGTTTACAAGAGCTGGCTGCTTTGAAAAACCTTGAGGATCTGATAATTCTTGAACAACTCCCAAAGTTTCGTTATTATTCATGAAAGTGTTTGGTTCTATTGCAGTGTTGCTGTTCGATGGTTTGCCTATGACTGGTTCGCTCATCTCATTGCTACCAGTTGTGTTCATAGTGAAAGACCAACCCATATCACTAGACCCTTCAGATACCAATAACTCGTACACACTACTTTTAGTTTCGACTAGTTTCTGTTCAGTCTCTATATCCTCTTCTCTTGTAGTGGATGGAAGTGAAGTGGCGGTTTGTGTTAGTCTTGAGAGCCAGTCGGTGGTGGTAGAGGAGGGAGTTGTGAGAGGGACTGGCTGTGACTCTGATTCTAGTTCCAGTAGCTCTGAGTCCATCCATAGTGTGGGTGTGGTTTCCTTGGATTGCTCCTGTGTTCCCTCGTCGCTAGCATTAAGACTCAAACCAATAAAATCATCGAAAGACACACCAGGAGCTGAAGGAAAGAGACAGTCCATGAACACAATGTAGTTTCTAGCTTACCTTCTTCGTTAGCTGAGGGAGAGAGAGGCAGGCTAAGATCAAGTAGTGTAGTACCAGGAGCTATTAAAACATAATCATTAATACAATCATTATGTGACATACTTTCATCAAATGAGCCAGTGTCTATCATCATAGCTCCTCCTCCAGTTTCAGGCTAATAAGAACACAATACACACAGAGTCACATAACTATTAGCTTACCAGTGGCCCTATATCTCCTAATAGGCCGGTTCCTTTACTACCAACAGCAGGTGCAAGCTATCAAATAAGGATAAAGATAAAATGTACACACACAATGTGAATAAAATAATGCTTTTTGATACCATTGGGTCAACTCTAACTGCAGTGTAGAACCGATCCTTGAGGAATGAGGTACTCCATTGAAAGAAGAATCTCGTGCACTCAGCTTTATCGTTAAGCTGTGACCACACCCTATAGGAATCATCATGACTATTGTGAGTATTGTGAGTTACCTATTAGAGATCTCATCTGACGACAGACAATCCTTTATAGTCTTGATGTTATTATCTGACACTTTATTGAGGGATTGAGAGGGAAAACAAGCGGCTAATGCTTCCTGTCATGATTGATAAGACCAATAATGTGATGCAATCAATATTCATTATTATAATGAAATCAGGGTCTCCCATGGGATTTTGGCATAGAGCTAATGCAGCTTCTAGTCAGTAGATTGTCAAGTTGCTCAAAAACTGGGCCAGGGTATTCGAACAAAAATCACAAGGAAAGAATTTTCCATTTTAAAAATTTATTCTGATACATATACTTGTTTTAATGTTATGTATCAAGTTTGAACTGATTTCGATCAAATTTGGATTTTTTTATGAATTTTAAAAGTTACTAAAAAATCTGGCCAAAGTCCCTGTACTATTCATATCTTTCCTGTGAATGACGTTTCCAATTTATAATGATATTCATTTGGATACCGTAAATAGAAAATTTTACAGGCCGCCATTGTGGAGGTATTGCTGCACTGTTTCCAATGGAGCTCGATACACTTTCTGCCGTTTTGTAAGAAGAGCAAGCAGTTATAGTCTCGAAAGTTAAAAAATTGCAACCTTTATCTTTCTTTTCAGTAATCTGCAACTGTTTAGAACCACTGGAGTGGCGTGGAGAAGTAGAATTGACAGTTTTTAGCCTGTCGGTCCATTGTAGCTAATGATAGTATACCTCCACAATGGTGGCCTGAAAAATTTTCCATTTACGGTATCCCAATGAATATCATTATAAATCGGCAAAATCATTCACAGGAAAGATATGAATAGTACAGGGATTTTGGTCAAATTTCGTCAAAAATGAAAAGTAGAAAATTCTCAAATTTTATAATTTTTTTCTGATACATATATACGTTCTTATGTTGTCTAGAAAGTTTGAGCTGATTCCGATTAAATTTGAATTTTTTATGAATTTTGAAAGTTACTCCAAATGTCATGTACTAGGTGTATTGTCAGCTCATGAAGCTCATGCTGTTTAGCTCATTTAGCATGCTTTGTGGGAAACGCTGAATTAAATACCTTATTATTGATAGGGGGAGCTGTTGCTTTAGGGGGAGGAGCTACAGCTGGGGGAGGAGCAACAGGAACAGAATCAAAAGAACCAAAATCACCAAAATCATCTTCAGGAGGAAGAGGAGGAGGAGCTGTACTTGTGAGACTCTGAGAAACTGTGTTATCCGAAAATGAAGTAAACTCATCAAAATCATCACTATCAGGTACAGTTGATGGGGCTTCTGATACCGGGGGTGTGGCTTTAGGCTCGTCGGGTGTGGCTTCAGGCACTGCTGCTGCATCCGAGAATGAAGCAAAGTTTGAGAAACCATCATCATCAGATGAGGGAACCTGTTGCAATGGAGCATTCGTATTAGAAGTGAGAGCAGCTGGAGGATCTGAAAACGAAGCAAAGTTTGAAAACCCATCACCTTCAACTGGTGGATCAGCATCAGATGAAGCAAGAGGAGGAGGAGGGAATTGAGCCTCAGAGAACGAAGCAAAGTTAGCAAAATCATCATCTCCTATACCATTACTGGTGGGATTCTCATTTCCTGTTGCTGTCGCTGGTACTTCATTAAAGGATCCAAAACTATCATCTATTTTGTTCACGACACTTTCCCCTTCAGTACTGACTTCATTACCAGCTGGCGATGATGCAATATTCACTTCAGTTGAACTAGAAAAATCTGCAACAAACTGACTAGTGGACGTTGCACTCGCTAAAGGTGTGAAATCATTGGACGCACCCACAGGAGGTAGAGGAGGAGGGATATCAGCAAAAGAGGGTAGCTGGTCTAAGTCTAGTGAAGGAGGGAGGGGATCAAGAGATGGCGGGATTGAGTCAGTGAGAGCTGAGAGAGGAGGTGGTAAACTGAAGAGGTCTCCAGGGGCTCCAGTGGTTGAGAGCTTGGACGAGCTTGAGGATAGAGGAGGAGGAGTAGTAAAGTCTTGATTAAAATCATCATCAAAGTCTAAAGGCGGGATCTCAAAGGCAGTGAAACCTATTGAAAGTGTTAGGGTGGAAATTATTAGAGGGTTTGAACTAACTAGGTATCATCTGAGGCTCTTTCTGGTCAGTATTCGTGCTCTGAGCAGACTCAAAATCAGCGAAATCGTCGTCAGCCATTTTGGGTGTGGTTAGAATAGGCGGGTCGTGAGTGTCACGTGATCAAAAACTAATCATTATGACGTTGTCATAAACATGAAATAGATAGAAGGAGGATCGTCGATAAGGAAAGGGTTTCTTCTATCTCAGCCATAAATAATAATAGGAACAATGAGCTTGTCCCTGAGAGACAATATAGTCCCTGAACCCTCCAACAGCAGCTCCATTGTACCCGCTGACATTCTGAGCCAGATACACATTGGCGTCATTATAGCTGTAACTGTAGTGGTGGTCACCATTTTCCTCGCCGTTTATGTTCAGTTGATGCTGGTTGTCTGTTATGGCTACAAACTGATCTCTTATCAAACTGTCTTCCTTTTTAATATACTATTGTGGTCGTCACTTCGACTCACGCTCTATTCTTTCTATTATTATCATTGCTGTGAACTTGCTAATAATCTTTCCTCTTTTCCAAATTGGCTGCTGTTATCTGCCCCATCTATCTTTCTTTTTGTTTCTCTTGCTCTCCTTGTACATTACTTTATGGAAGTGAGTCAAATCAGTACACACACCCACTTATTAATCACTGTCTCTCTCTCTCTCATTATTATTAATGTAGCATTTGGTAAAAGTGGTTGAAAGGCGGCAAGAGACATTTTATTTGAATCCTTCATACAGAAGAGTACACTTATCAAGGTAAACAAATAGCCCTTTCATTAATAATTGGCTCCATTTATCACCTGATTATCCTCCTTATCAACTCTCACTTACAAATGTATTATATGTATATTATTACATGTAAATACACATCTCTCTCTCTCTCTCTCTCTCTCTCTCTCTCTCCATTTTTAGACTGATAGGCACAGGTCTATGGATATTGTCACTTGTTCTTTTTATTTCTATTAACATTGTCCTTGGAATCTTTCTTAACATATACACTAACACTAGCAATCAGGACATTTCCTCTGATAGTACTCTCCTCAAGTCTCTCAGGATCTCTCGTATTGTCATTCTGGAGGGACTCATGCTCTTGATGGGACTAGCCCTGGGTATTTTCATTATTGTGGTAAGTATGCATTAATCATTATTATCATTACTGCTGCTAAGAGGTCAATCAGATTTATTGAGATATGAATATTATTATCAATAGTTTTTTATGATTGCACACAGGAATTGGGCCATGCATAGCAATATGAATATAGATACATATTTAGTATTCTGTAATGTTGCATAATACCCCGTAATATTGTACAGGCATTCATTCATTCTTCCTCTTCCTCTCTTCGATCAGATTTATACCACCAGAGCAGGCAAGGACATAATGGAATCTAAGCAGGTCTCCAAAAAGCAAGCAATCTTCATATCAGCTCTCCTTATTTTGCTATTCTCTTCGCGAGCTATCTATAACATTGTCGCCGTAGCTATCCAGTCGTCAAATGTGAAACCTTTTGATTACAGCAACACTCTCACAACGAACATGGTAAGAGAGATAGAGGCAGATGGATTAATGGATTCGAGAGAATGAGGTTGCTAAAGAATAACTTTACCTTGAACTATTATTTTTATTTTTGTTTCTTTCGACCTGGAAGAATTCCCTATAGTAGAATACATCCTTTTAGACTTGCATTCCTTTGATTTGTAATGCATTATGTTATGCTTTACCATGCATTGCCGCATTGCTAAGTTTAGCTTTCACTTTGGAAGCCACTGTAACCACCATTGTTGTACTAGTAGACATTGTTCATCTTTTAGTCTTTCTTTTATGTATGCTCACTGTAGGCCGATTTTGATGAGCACTCTTCTAAAGAAAGTGATATTGTTTATTTCTGTGTGTTGCTGCTGTGGGAAGTGATACCAATTTGTTTGATCGTTATCTTCTTTCGTATCAGAAGACCTTCTACACTCAAAGTAAGTACAGTATAATTATTATTATACCATTTTCCTCATCACTCACTTCATCTTTTCTCTCTCTCTCTCTCTTTGATTAGTTATTAAGCTCACAGTCAGAGTCCAACGGAGGAGCATCTCGTCATTTCTTTAATTACTCAAACGGGTCCAGTTTTAGAAGTAGCTTGAGTGCTGGGACTTCACTCCTCAGATCAAGGTACTGCTACTAATTGAGTATAGTCCTCTCCCACTCATCCTATTGGCATATCATATTACTTCCTATTCTTTCATCCTCCAGCCATGTCTCAATACCAAGTCTGCCTGATCCTCCTTATTCTTCCAGAGGAGGAGGAGGAGGGCCGAAGACACTTGGAGGTGTAGGAGGGAGAGGGTATGGCTCCACGGCCAGTAACCCCAAGAGCCATTATAGTGCTCCTACTAAGTACAGCATTAACAATGGAGGCTCACACTCTTTCATGCCTGGTACGACACCGCCTCAGCTCTTTACTGGTAGCCCAACTCTGTTTGGTGAGATCTCAACTCGAAATACATAATGCAACTATTATTATTGTTGTTATTGTTATTGTGTTATTATTGCTATTATTATTATTATTATTATTATTATTATTATTATTATTATTATTATTATTATTATTATTATTTACTCCTATTATTCCACTTCCTTCATTCAGCTGGGTGTTGTAGTCCAGTAATTATATTATATTATTTTTGTATTTTTCGTGTATCTCTATTTGTATTGATGATCATGAAAGAAAAAAAGTAATTTTGCTACCAGCATCATGGAATTGATTACTGATTATTGCGTCATTTGCAACCACGCCCATTTTACATTGCTGGCCACATGGATGGCAAGAGGGTTGCTCTTCTCTGTATTGCTGGAGTCTTGGGGAGTGCTTTCATTGGATATTGCATTTATTTTGATCGTAAGAGAAGGAATGATCCTGACTACAAGAGAAAAGTCTTAAAAAGTAGCACATCTTTAATGATATTTATAAAGTTTTTCATTCCTTCTCTCTCCAGAAAGAAAGTCTACTCTAAGACAGAACTCCACAGTGAGTGATCCTTTTCTTGTACTTTGTATTATTTTGATTTTCAGAAAGTGATAGATCTCAATGATCCTGCAGTTCGTGATCAGTTCTTGGCGAGTCAGTTTGAATTGGCCAATCAAAAAATGATGGAAGGTTTGTAAAGCCTCAATTATTTTATCCCGAGCTTTAGTACCCAGTATTTGTTGCATGTTTGCGTGATGTTTGAGTCTTTTCTTGCAGGTGATATGGAGGCCAGCATCAGCCATTTTATAAACTTTATCCAGTTTTCTTCTAATCCTAAAGTTGCTCTTGGAACATTGCAGCAGATCCTTCCTCCTGCTTTATTTAAAGCAATCATTGAGACTTTTGCAGCCGTAATGAAAGCAAAAGTATGTGTTATTAGTAATTGAAGAATGAATGACATGTTCATTTGTTAATAGGAAAGAAGTGAACTCCCAAAGGATGATGTAGACTGAATGTGTATATACTTTTGTTACAGTATTATGCAATAGAATTCTGTATCATAAAATGGAATTATTCCCGTATTAATTGTGATAATATTTTTGCTAATTGTAACTTCAGATGGATTGTGAGTGCAGCCAAAGTCCCTGTACCATAGAACAGTATTTTGGCCAAATTTTGCCAAAAATAAAAAGTAGAGAATTCTCCATTTTTATAATTTTTTCTGATACATATACATGCTCTTATCTTGTGTAGAAAGTTTGAACTTATTCTGATCAAAATTGGATTGTTTAAGAATTTTTAAAAAGTTGGATGAACACGTGTTTGCACGTGGTTAAAGTATCACGAGGTTTACGGATCAATACGGGATTAATGGAAGATGGCGGAGAAAATGAAAGTCAATCTGTTCCTACCGTTGTCATGATGAATGGAGATATATCCGACGAAGAGGATGAGGAAGGAGTCCCTGATCCAGAGACTGGGTACATCTTATTACCAATGAATCTCTCCAGTGGAGAGGATGAAGAAAATGGCGAAGAGGAGGTAGTACAAGAGAACTCTGAGACACTCTCTCCTGCCTCTGCTATTGAAGTTGTACCTCAGTCAGTTTCATCCCCTGACGAAAGAAGCAGCAGCTCCGATCCGCCAATGGAGGAATGTAAGACAATTGTTGGGTGGAGTTAGAACTATGAATAATATTATATGAAGACTATATCTTAACTTATTTCTTTTCTTTAGCACAAGCAGAGGCTATTAGGCAAGCAATGACAGGATTATCTCTAAGTATTGCTCCACCATCTTGGGCTCAGAACCTTCCGGAAGATGTGTGGAAGCAAGAGCTACTGGATGGTATCAGAAAACAAAAACAATGAGACTCGATGTATAATTATTTTTAATTTATCTAAATAATTTTAATATTGATGAAATAAAACAAGCACTTTTTAAATACTGTATAGCAGGGAAAAATGTTTAAAAATAACTTGAGCTGAAATTGAGTTGTAAAAAATAGTGTCTTTGCTTTTAAAAAAAGATGTTCATTATATTGGGTTAAATTTTTATTTAAAAGTTATTTTTGACACCTTGTTTGCACTCTGAGGTGTGATTGAAGTGTGAACGAGAACAGGAAGTTGCAAAATTTTTTGCTAATTTTAATTTCTGCTAACGTGCAACACTGGAAGGCTTCATCAATTTCAATAATATTTATAAGTGACAAAAAACAAAATAATAATTATTATCATTAACACATTAATATTAGTAATATTATTATCTGAGATGCACAATTGATTGATTGACAAAAAATAAACAAAATAATAATAAAAAAACAACAAAAAAACAACTAATAATAATAATAATAATAAAATTATATCATTAGAAAAAAAGAGAAACTAAAGAAAAAAAAACCGTCTCCCTTTTTATCAAGCAGAAGATGCTATTCATGATTTAGTCCAAAAGATGCCACGACATAAATAATACTAATTAAAGAGATAGAAAACAAAAATAAATTAAAATGCTCGTAAAGCCACACACTAAGAGAGTGAGTGGTGCACTATAAGCACACAAACACACACAGAGAGAGAGAAAAAGATTCATGCACACAAAAAAGAGAAGAAGAGGAGGAGGAGAGGGAAAGTCTTTAGGATTCATTAGGGACGCCCAGTCTTTCGTGAGGTTTGTACTGCTGGAGAGCTTGGGAGGTATCATTATCCATCGGTAGGTAAGACTTGCGTCTTATTAACATGTGCCCTTTATTGTTAGTCTTTACAGCTCCAGTATTGGAGGCACCCGACTCTGATGGCTGTGGGGGGGGGAAGGGAGAGAAAGATAAGGTATAAGATTGATTTAATATAAAGATTAATTTAATATAATGAATGTTTAATGGAATTAAAAGGTACATGTGTTAGACATAGGAACTCTATAATAGCCATTTTAATGAAAGCTCCTGTACTTAAGTATATAGCAATTTTTGAGCAACTTTAAAAATTCGTAAAAAATCCAATTTTGATCGGAATCAGTTCAAACTTTCTACGCAACTTAAGTACATGTATATGCATCAGACAATATTATAAAAATGAGAAATTCTCTACTTTTCATTTTTGGTGAAATTTGACCAAAATCCCTGTACTATAGTACAGGGACTTTGGCCCAATTTTTGAGTAACTTTAAAAATTCGTAAAAATTCCAAATTTGATCGGAATGAGCTCAAACTTGATACACAACATGAGAACATGTATACGTGTCAGAAAATATGATAAAAATGAAGAATTCATCCTACATGTACATATATGTTTGCTTATTGACTAACGGGAGTTTGAGGAATGCTTTTAAGTTCCTCTGAAGTAGGGACTCCATCAGGAGAGGTTGGCTCCTCACTGGCTATGGAGGTCAGGCTGGAGAGCATTGACTTCCTGAAGGCATTCTGAGGCGAGGAGAGCTTTGAAACATGAGGACTCATAAGAGCTAGCTTCTCCAATGCAGTCCAAGTGTCTTCACGTTTCTTAACAACTTTTGGCTCTCTTAGAGAAAGAAGAGAACAAAAGAATAATTAAGTGACACATAATTCATCGTAAAACTAACTGCTCTAGCTCCTCCTTAAACTTGTCGCTACACTCATCAAATAGCTTTTGATTCATTTCGGCAAATATCTTAAGAGCATTATAAATGAGTCCAAGGATCGTCCTACAAGGCGTTAAATAACTAGTGAGAGTGGTCTCTTACACTAACTTATTCCAGTGCTGCTTGGAGTGACGGAGTAGGGCGGGAAGGATAATGGGGAAGAGAGCCTGTGGGTTCTCACCAACTAGACTCATAATGTAGTCGTTGCTCCAGTAGTAGAGGGCTCTCTCTGCCACCTGCAAGTGTTAATAAATGCCATTAATTAAATTTAATAATCGATTGATTTAAAAAAGGAAATTAAAGAGGAAGAGTGTCTGATGACTGTGATCATACTTGAAAGTGTTGCGAAGAGATACATTTCGAGATTTGCTTAAAAAGTGGTTGCATAACTTTAACGAATTCCACGGGCTCCATTACATCCAGTATCTCCTCCAGCTCATTTAGAAACATGACCTCCTTGGGGCTGTGAACCTTGGGCCAAAACTTTAGCAATCCTGTCACCACCTATGTATATACACACATACGTACATATTATATAATAATAATAATAATAATAATAATAATAATAATAATAATAATAATAATAATACTAATAATAATAATAATAATAATAATAATAATAATAATAATAATAATAATAATAATAATAATAATAATAATAATAATACTAATAATAATAATAATAATAATAATAATAATAATAATAATAATAATAAAGAGAAACTTGTACAAATGGATCGTTTGATGCCAACATGGCAGGCTTTATGTATACATGGAACTGAGTTCAACTAACATCATGATGTGTCTAGTAAACACATAAACATGAATCACTCGTACAAATCAAACAAAATCGTTGTGCCCTCCCCCACTCTCTGCATAATATTATGTCAAATTGTCAATAAAAATTCTAAATATCTCTTTATGCTGTGTAGAATTGTTTTTAACTCAAACTTTATAGAAAGCATAAGGGCATTAGGGGTTCTTGCACTAATCCACTTCATAAAATCAGAATTGTTTTCTCTATTATCTAATTGTTTCCTTTTATTTCAGGTGTTTTGCAGCTGCATTTTCATAAGATCTATCAGTGGTTTATAAAAATATCTGCTTCAGCATTTTGCTTCTGATAAGTGATGCCTATTCATGTATTAAATGAGAATCAAAAAGTCTCCTTTACAAGTGAAAAGGATTATTTCTTATAGTGTAAAAGGGGCCTAAAATTGGACACATTTAACTCAAAGCTTTGAACTACTGTGTATGGGACTGTAAGTGCTTTAAGATACTGTAGTATCAAGGTAAGTTCAACAAAGTGAGTTCTTCTAACCGGTTCTGTAAGAGAGGGGTCCTTCTCCAGGAACTGAACGACACAGTAAGCTAACTGGGGATGATAGCAACTGAGTGATTTGACTTTATGCAGTGGAATGAGCACACGAAGAAGAAACATCTTGTGCTCCTCTTTTAATGGCAAAGCAAAACCATTGATGATACTGAGGAAGAGAGAGAAGAGAGAGAGAAGAGAGGAGTAATTAAGGTGAAGATAAATAGCAAATAAAGAAATAAGAACATCAAAGGGAGAGAGAGGAAATAGGAGAGATACCTTCCTAATATCTCAAGAAGTTCAGCTACTCCATTATGCTTCTCAGTTTCATAGATAAACCTACACAAACATCACCAATAACAAAAACATAATAAAACCTACTCAATGTCACCCAAATCAACATGGATCATGTAATCTTAATTGCCATACAGACTAGACCATTTAATTTAACAAAACACACCCACACACACACACCCAATGCAGACAAGAAAATATAACTTCATGCTATATACAGTCATATATGCATGTATTAAGTATCAATCACGCTCACCTATAAAATATGTTGCTAATCTGTTTTCTTATGTGAGCCCTAAGCCCGAGGAACTTCCCGTAGATCCTATGAAGTGTCGTCTTGAGAAAGTCTCTCTCTCTTGGGTCTTCACTGTCAAACAACTCAAGCAACTACAGGAGAATTACGTACAATGAGGTTTTTAAAAACTCGTGTTCGTGGCTGAGAGGATGTTCCCTTACTTGTCCAACAAATTTCTGATCGATGAATTTCTTTGCTATGCCAGGCTGAAAGTCCTGAGACTCGAGGAACCTCAGGAAAAACTCGTACACGATTTGGAGGTGAGGCCAAGATGGTTCTAGGGCAGGCTCATCCTCTTCGGGATCAAACTCTGCCCCTGAAGGATTAGCTGATGGTGGGAGTGCCCTGAAAGCATTAATACCAAACTAGAGAGAGAGAGGAGAGAGAGAGGAGAGAAAGAGAGAGAGAGAGGGGGGGGAGGAGAGAGAGAGAGGGTAGGAGGAGAGGCAAATAGAGAAACAGAGGAAGTTGATACAAGCACTGAGATTCGCATTCCAATGCTTTAATCATTTGACAATACACAATAATGCTAAACAGCTATTAATAGTAAAAACACTCTACAATGTCCAGTACATGCACACTATTATCATCATCATTCCAACATTTAACAACTATTGAATGGCATCCAGTCGTTGTTGCACCATTCCTCAATGCAAGCCACAAATAACGACAAATACATGAAAATATGAACAAAATGAGAGATTTTGATAAAGTACACTACTCAGCATCGCATTATATCATTCGTTACATCCACTTTGGCAGAATGACAATAACATTACCATAAACATTATTTTTGATTGAAAATTCAGAGATGGGATGTGATTTGGTAAAATACATGTACATGTGTGTGTGTGTGCCCTTTTCTCAAATCCACATCCTTACCATTCTCACAGCCTCGGGATAAATGGACTCAGTAATGACTCCTCTGTTATGAGTAATGAACTCCACTAGTTCATTGAGAGCTGCTCTCTTCACTTCCTTGAACTTGAGATCACTGAGTGGGTCGCGGTTGAAGTCAAATATGATGGAGCACTGGTGTAACTTTTGTAGGAATAAATCCTCGCGGGCATTAGGCGTAGCATCTGAGTAAATTAAGAGAGAGAGTAGGAGAGTATAACAGAGAGAAGGAGAGAGGGTTATACAAACAGAGAGAGAATGTATTTAGTTACAACTACTACATGTGCATCTGTCACTGGTACACATTATACATTATATACATTTACATGTACACATCCCAAGCAAAAGCTCTCTTTATTTATTTATTTTTAACTTCGTATAGTATAGAAAGACTCGATACAAAGAAATCAAATGTTATTTTCAATTTCAGAGACACAGCCATACTAGTAACAGTATTGAGCTGCAGCAATGCATAGGACATGCATGGCATCATGAACAAACATAACAAACAAAAGTAATTGTGATCATAATCTCATGTACCTTTGAGTGGAGGGAGTTTGCTTATCTCTCTGTTCTTGCTGATGTTAAATCGTGAGGAGCCTTGTCTGCTGTTAGTCCTGTGTGTGTAAGAGCCAGAGCCTTGCAACCGACTGACAATAGAGTTGTATGCTATTGGTACTGTATCCTAGAGAGAGAGGGCGGGGGAGAGAGAGAGAGAGAGAGGGGGGGGGGAGAGAGAGAGGGGGGAAGAGAGAGAGAGAGAGGGAGGGAGAGAGAGAGGAGAGGATAATGTTAGAAGATAATGACAGGATGAGTGGGAGAAGGGTAAGGAGGTATAATTACTGATGACTTCAAGTCAATGTCATCTTTTGATAATGTTACCATTGAAACTGATACCATAACATTTCAAAATACAATATGAGATATTTATACAATTTACACACACATACACACACACACACACACACACACAAAATGCAGACAAAATGAGAAGTCAAACCATACCCGATACATGTACATGTACGTGTGAGATGGAGAAAAAAGAAAGAATAAAAACTAAACTGAAACATCTACATCTTTCACAATTGCATAAGCACATATACACGATCTCTATACATGCACATCCTTACTGAGTTAATCCCATCTATATCTTTAGCTGGTAGTCCCACTCCTACACCAGTTGTTACTGGTGTAGGAGCAGGGACATTGTTATCACCAGTGGTTGCAGGGACATTTTGAGGAGATTCACTGGAAGGTTTCGCTGACGTGTTCTTATTTTGAGCCTTTAAAAGGAGAGAGGGAGATGGAGAAAGAAAAGAGAAAGAAATCATACATTACTGGCCCAATGAGCTATAAAATAAATTAAAATACCTTTTCTTTTTCTTTCTCGGCTTTCTTTCCTTTACCAATAGGCATCATGGGAGAAGGTATAGGATACTGAGAGAAGAGTATGTCTTAGGATATTGCTCGAGGATACTTTTAAAGGGAAGGGATGCCTAAACAAGCGCAAACCACCAAAGCAAAGTTTATGTCTCACAAGCCGAGGAAAGCCTCCATGTTTCGTGGTCAGGTTAGAGAAGTGATCACGTGATCTGGCGCCGGGGATAACTTTAATAAAAAATATTGTCTAATTTTAATAATAGCATATCTAAGCTGTCGAAGAAAATGAATGGCTGGCTCCTTTTGCTCTGTCTCTCTTTATTGGTAAGCACGAGATACTTTTTTAATAGTTTTAATTTGCAATAGAGTCATTTGTGTACAGGAAGGTACACTCTCCTGGTGAAAGCTGTACAGTACCACAACCCGGACAACCAGGACTGGAACGATGGCTGCTGTGATTGGCCTTGCAGTAATAATTGTGACCTTTATTTTAAATTCTGCATTAGAAACAAGGGCCTGAGTGCCTCTAATATAAACAACTGCTGGGACTCGGTTCAAACTTATGGGGACGTCTCGACTAACAATTATTATTTTCCTAACTATGGCGAGCTGTATCCAGGAGCAAGGATCTGGAATGACCTTACATTCAATAGGAATGAGCCATGGCCTGTGAGTTCACTTATCAATTAACACATTATTGCTAGTAAAATTTGTACATTTCTTGTTGACCGATCATGCCTTGCAGGGCTCAGTTCAAGTACTGGTAGAATCCTTAGATGCTGATGACAATGCAGACGATTTGATTGATAGGAATGCATTTAATCTTGATCTGAGCCCAAATGGACAGTGGAGCAATGAACTGTATGCAAATGGATACTACGACAGAGCTCAGTTTAGGATAAGAGTGAGGCTGTTTTGTCAGCAGAACTATTATGGTAGCGATTGCAATGTCTACTGTGTGCAGCGAAATGATGATACTAATGGTCACTATACTTGTGGATCAGATGGAGCTAAAATATGCAACAATGGTTATACTAATCCATCTGGAAACTGTTTAACACGTAAGAAAATGAACAATAAACCATATCTCCTATTAAAATATTTTTTAATAATAATTATTTATTCATAATTCTGTAGCTATTTGCTCAAGTGGCTGTAGTTCCCAAAATGGCTATTGCAACGTTCCAGGAGAGTGCCTGTAAGCCTTCAAATTACATCTACAGTTCTCATTATATCATAAACGTATATTGTTATAGTTGCAACACTGGTTGGACTGGAACTAACTGTAACGAGTGCATACCGAAATCGGGATGCTGTGAGTTGTTATAAAATCTAATAAGGCATTGCTTATTGATTCAACATAAGAATCCATATGATTAAAGAGATACAAAATGCAAAACATTAACATTATACCAGTTTGTGCATTGAAGATTTTTCTCTTATAGCTACATCACACGGTTACTGCAATGTAGCAAATGAGTGCTTGTGCGAGACCGGGTATGGTGGATCACTGTGTACGGAGGATCATGACGTGTGTGGACATGAAGCCCCATGTCTGCGAGGTGGGACATGTACCAATATCATTCCCGATGGGTTCCGCTGCTCATGTCCTCCCGGCTATAATGGAAGTAGATGCGAAACTGAAGTCAATGAGTGCGATCCAAGGCCCTGTCAAAATGGAGGGACATGCTTTGTGAGTCATGACAGCTATGTCACTTATAAGTCCTATGTGTATATTCGCATCATTGAGTTATTTAATATTAGACAAGTGTATAAGGAATAATTAATAATTGGCTAATTAGGTCTTCTTTATTGTCATGCCTGTAGCTACTAATAGTGTCACATCTTTAGGACAGAATCAATGACTATTACTGTGAATGTGTTGCTGGATGGACAGGAACTCAATGCCAAACGAATATTGATGACTGTCAATCCTCGCCTTGCCTGAACAATGGAACATGTGGAGTGAGTCACCGCTAACTGTGTCCTCTATTTGTTTCATCACTCCCTCTAGGATCTGGTCAATGGCTACCAGTGCTCCTGCGTCACTGGGTTTATTGGTCCTAACTGTGAAGGTCATCACTGTCACTCTACACCATGCAGTAACAATGGGACGTGTGTCCAAGTCACATCGAATGATATCGGATACACATGCGTCTGTCAACCAGGCTACACAGTAAATAATTATATTTATCATCATCATCATTATCATCACATTAGGGAGTGAATTGTACTAAAGAGATTGATGAGTGCTCATCTGCTCCCTGCTACAACAACGCTACTTGCATTGATGCCCTAGCTGACTACAGCTGCTCTTGTCTCCCAGGCTTTACTGGGAAAGACTGTCAGGTTAATATAGACGAGTGTGTGAGAGCACAATGTAGTGTACATAGTATCTGTATGGATGAAGTGAATGAATATCAGTGCATATGTGACATTGGTTACACTGGACGCTACTGTGATACAAAGATTGACTACTGCTCTCCTCCACCATGTCTCAATAATGGCACCTGCAGCAGTTATCCTGGATACTACACCTGCAACTGTCAGGAAGGATTCAACGGAACCGAGTGTGACAACAATATTGATGATTGTGTATCGGACCCCTGTCTAAATGGAGGAACATGCAATGACATTGTGAGAAAGTTGTAGACTCAAAAATAAATAATGTATTTGTTCAAATAGATCAGAGGTTTTACCTGCACGTGTCCTATTGGTTGGACTGGTCTAGTTTGCAGTACAGTTGTATCTGCCTGTGATCCTAATCCCTGCCCAACAGATTACATCTGTGTTGATAACACCTCTGCCACTTATGGATATAATTACTACTGCGAGCATTGCTCAGGTATGACACTTTGCATTATCACCATGTTAAGTAAAGTGTGCCGCTTATTTTAGAATACGACAGCTGCACTTTTTATGGTGCCCCCAGTCCATCGCCTAATCCTAATTCCGGTGCTGTCACTGGTAATAGCAATGGTGGAGTGGGTATGTTAGTAGGAGTGTCTGTTGGTGGAGCTTTGCTGTCTTGCTGCTTTGCTATGATAATCGTTGGCTGCTGCTGTTATTTGTGTAGAAAAAAGACTCAAATGAAGAAATGTGAGTTTGTACAAGACATTCACAATTATATATGTGCATAATTTGTTACTTGTTTAGTTGAAATACCAATTGAGGGATCGCATTTCTCGGATAATCCAACATACATACCACCGGAACTACTGCAATCAACAACACTTGATCGCTCAGCCAGTCCGCAGTATGGTACATCAGCACAGAAACTGTACGGAAAGGGAAAGAAAGGACGACCACTGAGCCCACAAAAAGATGGCTATGAACTATTGGACCAGTCGGGAGACACCACAAGCTCATTAAGATCTACAGTGCGCTCTGGAAGTCTGCTACTAACAGGAGTATATGATAAACTAAAGCATGATAATATATACACTGAGACTGATGGGCCCAATAACACTGGTAAGGGAGACTTTGATGAAGAATCATTCCCTCCACTAAAAGGAACGGATACAATCAGCCCGTATGACAGATTACCCTTTCAAGAGCCAACTACTCCTGCTTATGATAGTATAGGTACATCAGATGATCAAGGAGCTAATCATTATGAAAGAATATCTTCATCACCGATTTGCACAAGTCCCAGTCTCAACACTCCCTATCAAGATGCAAGTATCTATGCAACAATACCAGCCAATGAAAACAATTACGAGCCACTCCCTGGTAGCAATGATAACAATAAATAAAAATAATAACAATTTGTTTCGTGTGTAGATATAATTATCATACATAAGTTTTTGCTATATATTATTTTAATTTTAGCTTTTGTTTGAAGTTTTGTCTTTCATTCGTATCCTTGCATCAAAATAGAGAAAGCTATTAGATGATAATATAATTATGCATGATGTATAAAAAATTCATAATAAACTTACAGCATAAGAGGAATAACGAGTATCGAACAAACGCCAATCATAAAGAAGCAGAGTCCAGGATAGATAGAGTAAGTAAGAGGGAAGAGCGAGTTATAAAGAGATGATGAGACTATGATGCATGATGCTTCTATTACACTCAAACCAGAAAACATTACACCTACAGTAAGGAATAGAGCACTGCAACAGTGTTGACTGCATCGAGGATTGTGGCTACTCTTTACTATGCAAACCAAGCTTAAGAGAATAGCATTACTATAACACATTGGAAGAAAAATCTGGAGCTACATGTGTATTACTATGACAGCAGTTGTGGATAATTCTTTTAAGCTATACTTTGCTGCATTAAAATGACAGCAGTTATGGATGATTCTTTTAAGCTATACTTTGCTGCATTAAAATGACAGCAGTTATGGATGATTCTTTTAAAGTTATACCTTGCTGATCACTTGGTGTTATCTTAGACAGCATTGATCTCACTACAGGTACTACACAACCTCTCATAGCTCCAATGACAGGAACTAATGAAAAAGATAATCAATACCATCTATAGTACAATATGTGACCATAATTGACAAAAGGTACCTTATGGCGGGTAGTGAAATTTGTCTTTCTAGCCTATGAAATCCAACTTCCTGAGCCATATTCATCATAAAATTACTCCACAGGATGCAAAAAGTTACCATGAAACTTTTAGAAACAATGATTGTTTAACAAAGCACTCACAGGTTGATATTTTCCATTATAACGATCAATTTTAAAATCCGCCATAAGGGCCCTTTTGTCAATTATGGTCACATATAGTCCAATGTATATTATCTAAGAGTATGACTAATTATATGCTACTTACCAATAAACATAATCCAGGAGTGAGTGGCGAAACCCATCACAATTAGTGCAGCAGATCCAAACAGCAAACCAATCATAGCGATCATTGGATCGCTGACTCTCATTTTAACAAGTACTGGCAAAATGAGCAAAGCAGCTATTGCATTAAAGCCGCTCTTCTCCGCTAGAAAGTATCCAATTGTTTTAGAGTCCCAGCATAGCCTGGACAATGAATATAGAATAACAGTGTCAGTTATGCCAAGGAAATTGATCTCAAGGATAAAGAATATCAAAGTTAGGCATACATGCCTCCAGGAAGAACGAAGGAGCTGAAAGAAGTGATAGATTCTACTAAATACATTAAGTATTAGCCAAGATTTCCTCTTCTGTAAACTGCTATCACTTGGAGGGTCATGAGCATTATTTAATAAAGGTTTCGTTTCTGTAACAGTTTCTTGAACAGCTTTACTCGGTTGCTTTTCTCTCTGAGCTGGAGGCAGAAATAAAATCACGTAAAATACGACTGTCACATGACATGCTAGAATCCCAAAGTAAGGAACGGTGTACCCTTGAAACTGAATCCATATCCCACCTAGTAACTGACTTAAAAACGAACTGATGTACATTGTAGCCTCCAACCACCCGATCTTCCATGTACGGTCATTATGGGGACTGATATCAGAGACATACGAGTAAGCCGACAGATTAAAAACAGAAAAACCGCCGGCTAGCCCACAGAGCCCCGCCCCTATGAGATACGCCCACATATAATCAGGACTGACACATTGAACGATAATGACGATGAGTGAATTAATTGCTCCGCCTACTGATGGCAGCGCCAGAAAAACCCTACGTTCTTTAAGAGCGTCTGAAAGAGACCCATACAGGAGAGAGAGGAGGAGTGACGTGAGTCCCATTGATAAGTTAGTGTAGAGTATCCAGTGTGAGGTTCTATCACGAACAGTAGAAGGATAAGTCTCAACGTTGCAAGAGGATGTGGTGTTATTGTAAGGAAGAGGGCAGTTGGGGTCCTGTTTGCAGAACGTGTGGTGAAGGAGCTCTTGGTAGATTGGATAGGAGAGGAAAGACGCAAACATGAATAGAAAAAGTGCAGGCTCCACTGTACAGTACTGGCGTCTCTTCTGAACCCTTTCGATGAATAGAGCCATTGAAACCATGTTGAAACCTTGCTTGAAACTAAACTCGTGCTCCCTTGCTGCTAAAAATCAAAAATGCAAACTATTAGCCACACCTTCCTCAATAACATAACTTGGTAGGCGTGTCGATACCTCCCTCAGGTTGTGGGCGTGTTTCCACTGTTTGTATTTTGTTCCTTTGCCCTGCTCTCACCTCTCATACCTCTCTCTCTCTCTCTTTCTCTCTCTTCCTCTTTGACGGAGGCAGGAATGGCTGAAGATTTAGACATAGATATAGACAGTATAATATCAAGACTCTTAGAAGGTGAGGCCAATGAAGCGACTATACTCTGTTTTAATTTTATTGGCTTTTTGTGTTGTTGTGCCTGTACAGCTCGAGGTAGTCGTACCATGAAAACGGTACACCTAGCAGAGACAGAAGTAAAGGCTCTGTGTCTCAAGTCACGTGATATATTCTTAGAGCAGCCGATATTACTCGAGTTGGAAGCTCCACTGAAAGTTTGTGGTAAGATCCTTCTAATCTTAATACCGGAGAAAATCTTGCGATATTTTTCAATCGATTTGCTTTTCTCTTTTCCTATTTTCGCCAGGTGACATCCATGGCCAGTACACTGATCTCCTTCGTTTATTCGAGTACGGGAGTTTCCCTCCTCATACCAACTACCTGTTCCTCGGCGACTACGTTGATAGAGGGAAGCAGTCCCTAGAAACCATTTGTTTGTTATTGGCATATAAGATAAAGTATCCAGAGAATTTCTTTCTGCTACGCGGTAATCACGAGTGTGCCAGCATCAATAGAATATATGGATTTTATGATGAATGTAAGTTATAATGGGGCACTATTTCTTGAGTTAGCCTCTTAATGACCATTTCAACCTTCTCTCTCTCTCTCTCTCTTTAGGCAGAAGACGTTATAACATCAAGATATGGAAGACTTTTACAGATTGCTTCAACTGTCTACCTATTGCAGCTGTCATTGATGATAAGATATTCTGTTGTCATGGAGGTATGTCAATTTCAGAGGAATCCTCTCCTATCCGATTACTGTCTGTTTGTCAATTATGAATTACAATGCTATGCTGCTTGTTGCTCTGCTAATTTGATAGTCTCTAATTTGTTCCTCTATTACCATAATCATTAATTTGTAGCACCATTGATTGTTTTATGATTATTATTATCATCATCATTATTATTATTATTGTTGTTGTTGTTGTTTTAGGTCTTTCTCCTGATCTTCAAGATTTTGAGCAAATAAGATCGATAGCTCGTCCAACCGACGTACCCGACACAGGTCAGTGGATTGCTGGGTTCCTCTCACTCTCTCTCTCTCTCGTCCTTATTAGGATTATTGTGCGATCTCTTGTGGTCTGACCCTGACAAAGACATTCAGGGATGGGGAGAGAACGACAGAGGCGTCTCCTTTACATTCGGGGCCGACATTGTCACAAAGTTTCTCAATCGCCATGATCTCGATCTGATATGCAGAGCACATCAAGTAAAGTGTACATGATTCTTTATTTATTATATATATTTTTATTTTTTAAGGTGGTTGAGGATGGTTACGAATTTTTTGCTCGTCGGCAGCTTGTGACGTTATTCTCTGCTCCTAATTATTGCGGGGATTATGATAACGCTGGTGGAATGATGACCATTGATGAAGAGCTAATGTGCTCCTTTCAGGTGAGGGGAATCAGTGATGCGATATCATTGATATTATTAATAATATACACACGTATTGTGTGAAGATTTAACGAAACACGGTTAAAGAGAGAGGTGGGAGGGATTTTTTATAAAAAGAGAGAGGGGGGTAGAAGTAGATAGAAGGTTGGTGGGGAGAAGAAAGTAAAGTGAAAGTCTACACGATAGCTTTTCTATTATGTATTAAAGTTGTTTTTCATTTGTTAATCATTTGTTTTATTAAATGCACATAAAGTACCACTCAGTCACACACACACACACACACTCATCATGATTACCACATAGTTTATTATTATTATACTGTTTTTCACTTTCAAATTTATCAAACACACACACACACACGCACACACACACGCACACACGCACACACACACACACGCACACACACACGCACACACACACACGCACACACACACACACGCACACACACACACACACGCACACACATACACACGCACACACACACACGCGCGCACACACACACACACACACACACGTACTAACTCTCCAGATTTTAAAGCCCTCCGAAAAGAAAGCAAAGTACCAATACTGTGGACTCAATTCTGGACGACCCTCAAAATCCTCATTACCAGCAACAAGCAAAACATAAGAAGTAGAAATAGAGAGAGAGAGAGAGAAAATGTAATAATAATAATAATAAAGAAAAAATATTAATAATTATATATTAGCTAATTGTTAGTCAGTCCCTTGTAGTAGAACTATTATTATTGTTATTATTATTATTATTATTATTATTATTATTATTATTATGTGTTATTTTGTTTGTGGTTTTATGATATTAATTATTATACCACTGTTTGATTTTTAATGAAAATATATTTTGCACTTTAGTTTCGGCCAAATTTTACCAGAAATGAAAAGTAGAGGATTTTTCATTTTTATAATTTTTTCTGATGCATATACATGTTCTTATGTTGTGTAGTAAGTTTGAGCTGATTCCGATCAAAATTGGATTTTTTACGAATTTTTAAAGTTACTCAAAAATCGGGCCAAAGTCCATGTACTATAGTACAGGGATTTTGGCTAAATTTCGCGAAAAATGAAAAGTAGAGAATTCTCCATTTTAATAATATTTTCTGATGCATATACATGTACTTAAGTTGCGTAGAAAGTTTGAGCTGATTCCGATCAAAATTGGATTTTTTACGAATTTTTAAAGTTACTCAAAAATCGGGCCAAAGTCCCTGTACTATAGTACAGGGATTTTGGCTAAATTTCGCGAAAAATGAAAAGTAGAGAATTCTCCATTTTTATAATATTTTCTGATGCATATACATGTACTTAAGTTGCGTAGAAAGTTTGAGCTGATTCCGATCAAAATTGGATTTTTTACGAATTTTTAAAGTTACTCAAAAATCGGGCCAAAGTCCATGTACTATAGTACAGGGATTTTGGCTAAATTTCGCGAAAAATGAAAAGTAGAGAATTCTCCATTTTAATAATATTTTCTGATGCATATACATGTACTTAAGTTGCGTAGAAAGTTTGAGCTGATTCCGATCAAAATTGGATTTTTTACGAATTTTTAAAGTTACTCAAAAATCGGGCCAAAGTCCCTGTACTATAGTACAGGGATTTTGGCTAAATTTCGCGAAAAATGAAAAGTAGAGAATTCTCCATTTTTATAATATTTTCTGATGCATATACATGTACTTAAGTTGCGTAGAAAGTTTGAGCTGATTCCGATCAAAATTGGATTTTTTACGAATTTTTAAAGTTACTCAAAAATCGGGCCAAAGTCCCTGTACTATAGTACAGGGATTTTGGCTAAATTTCGCGAAAAATGAAAAGTAGAGAATTCTCCATTTTTATAATATTTTCTGATGCATATACATGTACTTAAGTTGCGTAGAAAGTTTGAGCTGATTCCGATCAAAATTGGATTTTTTATGAATTATTTAAGTTACTCAAAAATCAGGCCATATACATGTTCTTATGTTGTGTAGAAAGTTTGAACTGATTCTGATCAAAATTGAATTTGTTATGAATTTTTAAAGTTGCATAAACTAAGAGTGGGTGTCTGAAAATTGGCCAAGACTTTGATAGCAGGAAATAATAAAAATTGAAATTTTATCAGCCAATTTTATGGAAAATATACTCGATCTTGACACTCTACTTTGCTTTAATGATATTAGTAATAATAATTGTGAAAAACAATAATTCAAAAATTATCAATTGAAATAATCGCCAACTACACAATAATGACATTAATAATAATTAACAGTGATAATTAATAATAATAATAATAATAATGGATGAGGATTGTGGAGATTTATATTAACATTATTGAGGCATCAAAAAACTCAAAGAAGCAGTAACACAAAAAAATAACCACAACAACAAGCAACATTAATAACAATAATAATTAACAAAAGGTTAAAATTCTCAAGAAACAATTTACAAATTTCTAAACGAAAGTTTCCTCAGACCCGTCGTACACGTCATTAGATCTAACAGTGGTACTGGTACCACGGGAGAGAGGAGGAGGAGGAGGAGAGAGGGGGAGAGAGGGAGGGGGGAGAATAGAAGGGCCGGGTTGATTAGAATGATAAGGAGGCGGACAGACATGGTGCGGTAGGTAATAAGGAGAAGTGGCGGAGTGATGGTAGGCAGACGATACTCCAGGAGCAGTGGGATGAATAGGCATTGGAGGAGGGTGCCGAGAGGGAGGATAAGAAGGGTGGGGCCCTCTTGTAGGGTACATCCCATTGTGCATGTGATGATAGCGAGGGTCAATGTAGCCGCAATGAGTTTGAATAGGAGGAGGGGGAGGCATAGAGAGTGTCTTAGCGTATACGTGAGGAACTGGAGCAGTGGAAGGCACTGGAGACGAGTGAGGCAGTTCTGTCAGTTGATGTCTCTCATTGTTAGCTCTTAACCTGCTCTGGTGTAGTCTCTGTCTTTGCTCCAGTTCTTTCTGTAGAGCTACTTTGTGGTACTCGAATTTCTTTACGAGCTGCTCTGAGCTTTTCTTGAGCAATCGTTTAATCATGGTGTCCAATCCGCTCAATTCTTCTTCTTGATACTTGTACCACTGCACAAGAAGAAATAGTAATAATAATAATAATAAATATAATACCAAACAATCAAATATCAATAATACTAAAAGCTAAATAAATACATGTACGTATCTAAATTTGAGGGCTTACCTGAAGCTGTTTGTCCACTTCACTACCAAAAGGAGCATCAACATAATCTTTGAGCCAGAGTGGAATCTCTGGATTATAAAAAGAATAATAATAAAAAAGATAAAAAAAGAATCATTTCTCGAGAAGACTATACCCTATCTCTCTCACCTGCTATTTGAAAAGGTGAAGGTGGCACATAAGTCATGGTTGATAACTGTCTCGTGTGTAGAACTTCATCAGAGCTAACTATAGAGTCTAACTGGGTGCTCTCCGAAAGAGCGTCACGAAAGGACTTTGAGCGGCGGGGAAGAGAAGAATTGGGGTCCATGATACGATGAGCCTGTGAACTTCTGCAGAGAATGACAAAGAGAAAAAGATTAAATACACATACGACATGAAAGAGAGAGAGAGAGAGGAGGTGAGAGAGAGATGGATACATGGACATGTCCTCCTTACCGATGGGAGTGAGACCTAACTGGAATGTGTAACTTGTTCCTGTCCCTCTCTTCGTCCTCTCCCTGCTGGACTGACAGGTGATAGTGATACGGGGGAGGAGCACTCGCATGAACTGGATGCTGATACTGTGCAGTGAAATTATTGTGACTGTGAGAGAGAGAGAGAAAGTGAGAGAGAGAGAGTGGGAGAGGAAGGAAAGAAGGAAAAGAGAGAGAGAAAAATGGTAGGAGGGGAAAGACCAATTATCACCAATAGAAGGAAAATGAGAGTTAGAAGGAGAGGAAAGAAGTACTTAATGCACAAAGTGTTGGAGGTGGTGGTAACTCTATCAACTGTATAGACTACTTCCCTAGGAATAATCCCTCCCTCAAATATCTGGAATGCAATCCAAGGAATGTTAAACCAGCCTACTCCATCTCACACTTACCAACACACATCAACACAAAGTGCATGCACCTACAATATATTAGAGTGTGTACTACATGTACATGTACATGTACATGTACAAGCAACTTGAATGGGCGTATGTGTATACAAAGTCTATAATAATCGGCTAATGGAATGTACTCACTTCACATAGTAAGTTCCGTATCGCTTTGATTTCACTACTTCCCAGCCATCAGGTAAATCTGAGGGAGAGAGAAATAAAATATAGATAGTAAAGGAATGCAATTGTCAGTCATTAACAGATTGCTACAATGAATTGGTACACAAACTCCTTATTAATCTTGAAGGAATGCTAATCATTTATGTGTACCCTTGTACCATTACACTGGGCTGATGCACTCCAGCAATATATACATGTATATATATATATATATATACATGTACTGTATGCACTGCCCTCCATTATTCATTATAACATAATCTGTATTAAACAAGACAGGGCAAGACTCAAGAGAACTAATTCATCATAATTATTAATTAGAAGACAAGAAAATGCGCTCTCTCTCTCTCTCTCTCTTGATTCAAAAAATGGAAGAGAGGCATAAAAAGAATGTACATTTTGTATATGCATAAGGAGAATATTGTGAAGACTAAGTGTCTGTCTGACTAGCCATCACGGCCAGTGCAGAGTCTGCAGACTGTATAGTGACACTATTGGAACTAACAATGACTGGACTCCTAGACATTGGCATAAGTCTGGTAGTATTTTGTATAATGGACTGACACACAATAGTCATTGTGGTATGTGATGCTAGACAGCCTTTCTCTCATGATTGGAATGTCTCTTGATACACATCACTGCATTCACAGGATTTCATTAGTCATTACAAGCTCACACCACAGGCGTATAAAATGAATACCCACACACTCTCTCTCTCTTTCTCCTTCTCTTGTAATAATGACATCTTTACAGTGATTTTCTCTCCCCCCCCTCCCTCTCTCTCACCTGATTCATCATCTCCTGGTCCATCGCTTAAATTGCTGGGCATATTCCAGTGAGTGGTCTGTGTCTCATGACTGGGATAAAGGAATGTTAATGAAGCAATGAATAAAACCATATTTCACATTAATCAATACTAGCATGCGCATTCCTCATTCATATAATACACGCATGGACTGAATGGAAGCCTGTGTAAAGTGGCTACTAGCCATCTATGAGCTATGGCATCCTTTGTAAAGGAGACTATTCTCCTTTCAAAGAAGCTGATAGCATCATCAATGGCACTAATAATTATGTCAACTATTCATGAGAGCAGAGCCTGTTATTGTGGGGTACTAGCTAGACAGGTATGTAATAAATGCTAAGCTTGTATGTATGTATGGTAATGGAGGAGAGTACATGTACAAGCATGAAGATATGGCATGAAGGTATGATGAGTGTGTGTAGATGAACATGTGTGTGTGAGCTTACTTGATGTAGTACTTAAGGCCATTGGCAGTTAGGGATACTTCCCATTCTGGAGGTAATTGACTCAATGAAGCATCTAATGAGAAGGAAAGAAATGGGAGAGTAGTTTATACTATAAGATTATTGCTGGATATGAGAGTCCTTGTAACACTCAGCATATCAGCTAGAGTATATAGTCTATGTTATAATCAGAGTGTAATCTAGCCAAAGGTAATCAATGGCTTCATGGAATGTGCTTCACTATAGACCATACACTGCTGTGACTACAACAAAAGCCTGCTTCATAATTCAATATAAATACACTCAGATAAGGAGCAGATATCAGGTCACACTTGGACATACTCAAACATACCTTGCGTGTATATAATTATAATGCTCTACTGCAATCATAATACACTGTTGATACCTGTTCATGGAACAATAAGCCTAGCCTTCAAACTACAACAATGGGGACAATGTCCTCATCTCCCCTCTCTCTGAGATTCTCTCTTTCTCTCCAGTCAGTACCGGCTGGCTGGCTCCAGTATTTAAGTACATGTAGGAGCAGGTGCCCATTAGCTACTGTTTATCTTAACAATGATATCTCATTAAACTGGAATGTCATTGCTGTTTATATAATCCTTGCCTTGCCCAGAAGGCACAGTAAAACGCCACACACACACACACACACACACACACACACACACACACACACACACACACACACACACACACACACACACACACACACACACAGAGTTAAAGAATAAAGCGGGATTTATTAGGCTATGCATCATGAAGGCAAAAACTGCCATGTTTACTGTACTTATTAAAAAGATCATAAAATACTTTCATAATGCCTAATAAAATGAATGTGTCTACCTTTTGTGCATGCAGACAGAGCAAGTGTGTGTGTGTGCTTTGCATGGAGGCTGGCCCACACACACCAGTCAGTGTACAGACTGTATGAATGTACTACACATAGCCTTTGATTACAAAATTATATCTCTGTATTAGGAATAATAATGATAATGATGTGTCTGTCCTTAAAAGTGTGTGTGTATGTGTGTGTGTGTGCATGTACATGTTTAATTTAGACTGAAGGTAATCAAAGTGCACACAAAATTGTTTCCAGAATATAGAGTTTCATGAGAAGACAAAAGTGATGAATGTCTGGTGGCATATCTCCAGATGGGAACTGCATCCCCCCCACTAAGACTGTGAATATGATTACACATACATGGCACTCACAATACAGTAAGCATACAAAATACATACATGTATACATGCATAATACACGTTTTAGAGTATCAATGTCTACGAAGCCATTTTGTTACATGCTTCTGATAGGATCCAGCTGTCAAGTAGTATACATTCAAACATGAACACATGTACATGTACATGTACACAATCAAGAATAATTATGATTAATAATAATTACATGATGATCATTATTAGGAGGTATCTTAACTATGTCCGCAATAAGTGTACTAATGGCAGCGGCTGTGAATGAAGGAGTGGGTTCTAGTGGGTTTAGCTGTACATGTATTTCATGGTAAAGCCATTAGCTGCTGAGTAAGAATGAATCACCACAAAAATGCTGCAATTAAGTACAAAATTACATTATATAAAAGAGAGTCATGCCCAGAAAGCTGAAACAGAATGTCAATTATTTTTCTGAAGATGAACTTCATCATTTATAAAAACAGTAATGAACTTGCTACATGTATATTTTAATCATAATGAGCTCAATATTTAATCAAATGCATGAGCAGTTTGATCATAAGGCACAGTCTAATTAGACTTCAAAACCACACGCACATCAAAAAGAGCGTATGTACATGTACATGTACACTCGTACATGTACACTCAAGTACATGTATTAGATAGACACAATGTCTGCATGTATAATCCTCCAACTAACCTGGTGTCATTGGTCTTCTATTGTCCTTATTAAGTCTAAAAGAAGCAAGAACAGACTGCTTGATGTGTCCCATTCCTCTTCTCTTCTGTTGCTCCTCGCTATCAAAGGATCCTTTACGAGTCTGTACTTCCTGCTCCACTAGCAGTCTCGAGGGCCCATCATCTGGAGGAGGCTGGGGAGAACAGCTCATAAGATTCTCCGCTACTTTGCGATACTCAGGGTCACTTGGTTTTATCTTTCTCGTAGAAGAGAGGTCCTCGTGTTCAGGCTCTTCTTGAGTCGTGGGTCGGTGGTGGTATCTTTGATAAGGCGTGCCTCTGACGGCACTGTGAAGCATCCTCTCGTCCATCGAGTGTACAAAGGACTCGTGTCCTTCAATTCTATTACCAGTAGAGGAAGGAGCAGCCAGGGAGTAATACCTCGGGTCGTTGTGATGAGAAGAACTGTTCCTGAGGGAGCTTGAAGACCCAGAGCGCTGTATGCAAGCAATCGATCGAGGCCTGAGACCAGATTCTGTAGGTACTAATGGGCCGTGGACACTAAAATTGAGGGCATCAGCCGAATCACAAGATGGCTGACGACTAGAAAATACACTACTCTGACTCACTCGACTGTGAGAAGACTCTCTTAGCGAGTTCTGCCGACTAAACTCGGAATTTTGTTGAGGAGGAACTGAAGCTAAACTAGAGCTGGAGCAGTCCGAAGAGCCACCAATAGATCTGGTCCTAGACCCACCTATCGGCCTATATATACCGGCAGAGAGCGACTCTTGATCAGGTATGGTCATGATACCTCGTCCACTGAGATCCGAATGAGATCCAAACATTCGAGCGATCCTACGTCTAATCGAGAACTTTTTGATAGAGCTTGACATTCTTACGCTGTTTGATCTGGGCTGGCGGGTCGGTGAGACTTGTGGGGGTGGTTGCTGTTGAGGTGCATGGTGATGGTGGTGCTGCTGGTGATGATGGTGCCTGTGGTGAGAATGGTGATGGTGGGAGTGAGAAGGAGGCGGGGCAGGTTGGGCTGGTGGAAGGAGGACATCGGATGTCGAGTTTAGCGATGGAACGGACTGAGAGCGAATGTTCTTGGCTTGATCTGACTTTCGCTGTGTCGTGATGCTCCGTACAAAAGATCTTGAGGTAGCAGCATCTACAAGAGAGAGAGAGAGAGGAGACAAGGTGTGTTATGTGGGAGATATTGGATTGCTATTGCTCAATGGGACGATAATCTTAATGAATTTAGAAACAATATCAAATAAACAAATAATGATTGTTTGCTTTACGCAAAACTTATAAATATACATAACAACGTTTTCACCCTCTCACTCTCTCTCTCTCTCTCTCACCCTCTCTCTCTCTCTCCCCCTCTCTCTTTTCAATGCAAAACATAATAAAATGTCACATTAAACAAAAAGATGCCCATAGTATAATAATACTATTATTATCATTTACAATCAACAGTATGTGATGTGTATAAATTATACAGTAATACATTGTACATTGTACAGGAACATGTACTGTACATGTAGACACTTTGTCCCTTCCCTTTTCTACCTATTCCTTACCAGAGTCCACTTTCCTGTAGCGGCCACAGGTGGCCATTTCAGCAACGTCAGTCTGACTATCGTCTGGTTTCTTCTTGCGACGAGAGCGGTTGAAAGAGGGCATGGCATGGAGAGAAAGAAAGAGAGAGGGTTGGGACTGCCTCTTGGAAAAGCCAGTGGGTATGAGCTCTGCTTCTCTCACTCACTCACACGCTCGCAGTTAATACTGTCTTCTTCTTCCTCCCACTTTTAGATAGTGATGACTCCACTCCAGTATGAAAGAAGACTCAAGAGAGAGGGAAAAGGATGAGAGCCAGTGAGATTGGCCCGCCAGAGGAATAGGAATGAGTAGAATGAGCTTAGTCTCTGCCTCTTAACTCTACAATCTCTCTTTCTATAGATCTATAGTAGGAATGACTGTTGGATATGCCTACTCCCAGGTGTTGGTATGCCAATTATGTAAACTATGTTGAATGGCTGCACCTCCATTCACCTCATTAATTAAATAAACTGTGAGGGCGTGGCCTGTAGTTTCCAAGGAGACAGTGGAAAGAGACGGGGCTAGCTAATTGCCACGGTAACCGGAATTGGGCGGGCTCGTTGTTATGGTGACCACACACAACAAGCATAACAATAATGGAGAATGCTCATTTGGAGGAACAGGTGCATGCTGCCAAGGCTTTCTTCCTAAATACAAGCGACGGGGATAGCTCCAATCTGTTAGTAGCGTACCGGGAATGAGGTCTAGTTATTATTGAGTTTGTAGGTACGATCATTTGGCTGAATGTCTTGGAAAGATATTGGAGGAGAGGCCTGATAATGCACTAGGTGTGAAGGATAATAGCCTCGGGAAATATTTTTTAAAAATAACATCTTCCGTAACTCTAGGCAAATTCGAAGAGATATCCAGGAGCGTCAAGAGAGAGAAGCTCTCACCAAGACCTGATGTGATTCAAGACTCTCAGGGTATTAGCAGCAGAGCTGAAGTGGCCACCATTCAAAAGTCACTCTTTATGGTATAAAATATAAGAGAGGAAGCATTATTCTATATTAATAATAATGTATTGCGCTATTGCAGTCTAGTCAAGGCGAAGACGGAGACGCAGAATTTGATGATGAAGTGGATGTCCCTTTTCCTAATCTCATGGACGTAATGTCAAACTTTGAGCAAGGAGGAGTAAGGAAGAGAGAAATTAAAAGAGAGCGTGACATATTAAATACATACATACATGGATGCATCTATTTAATCTTTCTCTGTCTTTTTGTCTTCCAGATTGGCATTGGGAAGGATCAGGCTTATCGTATCTTCCTTGCGCTCAAGCAGCTCACAACCCAACAGCCACTAGCAAGTGTTAGGTTCTGGGGTATTATATTTGGCATAGAAGCATCGTACATTATAGCTGAGGGAGAATATCAAGAGGGACACGAGGAAGAGGAGGAGGAGGAAGAAGAAGAAGAAGCAAAACAAGAGGACCAAGATGGAGACGGAGAAGGAAAGGACAACGAGGAGGACTCGGAAGAGAAAGATGTCCTCCCTGAGAGCCAATGGAAACCGCCTCCGGTCATACCTAAAGAAGAAACTAGAATGGGGACTAACAAGAAGGTCTATTTTGTATGCAACACACGTGAGTAGTACACTATGTATTCTTTGATATTATTTCAATTCTCAATTGCAGCTGGTGACAAATGGGTCAAACTCCCTCACGTGAAGCCGGCAGAGATAGTCGCCGCTAGATGCATCCGTAAACTGTTCACCGGTAACCTGGAGTCACCAGTGGTCGGGTATCCACCATTCCCTGGACGAGAGGAGCACCTACTGAGGGCACAGATTGGACGCATATCAGCGACTACACAAATCAGTCCAGCTGGATACTACATGTGCGAAGAGGAGGAAGACGAAGGAGAGGACGACGGTAGGACATCCCTATAAAATAATAGTTAATCTACATGTATTATATACTCTTGTACATTATGTGAATTATAATTTATAATTATGCATTATTATACATAGATATACTGTACATTTATATGTGAATGATGATACCTTATTATTATTATTATTATTGTTAACAGCTCCTAAGCCTATTGAGGTTAATCCAGAGTTTGAGATGGGTAAATTATCTGAATATGCTGATGGATCCATGAACAACTGGTCACACCACATACAGTACATACTACCCCAGGTAAGGAGAGAGAGAGAGAGGGGGGGGAAAAGAACTGAGAATGCTAATTATGATATAACATGCAGGGAAGGTGTCAGTGGTTTAATCCGGTACCAAAAGCAGATGACGAGTTTGAGGAAGATGAAGAGGACGAGGACAAGGAGCAGCCGGAAGAGCTTGAGCCTGAAACTGGCCCGCAAATACTGACAGCAGTTGCGGAAGATGAACGTAATTAAAAAAAAACAAGACTACATTTAATATTGTAAATAATAATAATTAATTGCAATAATATAGGTGTGGAGGGAATGCCTGCTTGGAGTGCAAGACTGTCTTCAAGTATAATCCCACAATATGCTGTAGCTGTTGTTAGCTCTAATCTATGGCCTGGAGCTCATGCTTACGTATCAGGAAAGTAAGACATAGACTAATAGAAATAATATTTTTTAATGGTTATTATTATTATTTCATTTTTTACTTGTTATAATAGGAACAACTTTGAGAATATATACATTGGATGGGGACTCAAATACAGCTCAACCCCTTTCAATCCTTTACTACCACCAGCAGTACAAGATGAATTCCCTACTGGTAACTACTCCACATCTACACACACACAAACAAACAAGCTTACCTCAAAAAATGAGTACATACTTTCACATTCATCTTTCTGTGTTACTATGCAAGCATACATGTACTATGAATTATTATGTTCTAACCCTGTAACCCACTCAATCCTGCCTTCCTTTCATGATCAATGAAGGCGCAGACATAACAGAAACCAAAGACCCCACAGCAGAGGAAGAGGCAGCCCTCAAGGCATTGCAAGAGGAAGCAGAGAAAGCAGCAGAAGAGGAAGAAGAGCCAGAAGACAGTGAAGATGAAGGTTAATGGTCTCTCAAGGTATAATAGAGAGATGGACAGGACCCCCTAAAATATGAACACCTCAACCATTATAATTATAATTACACAGTATCATAATTAATAATTTAAAATTAAATAGAAATAGAGAAAGGAGGAGGAGGGGAGAGCGAGAAAAGTTTGTTTTGCATCTGTGTATTAATAATAATAATAATTAATAATAATTATCGAACAAAAAATGATTGAAAAACAAGAGAGAAGAAAAGCAGACTGTGTGTAATATTTACATGTACAACATCTCAATAGTTCTTAGCTATTCCAAGATGTCTTGCTTCAGTTTCGTAAATCAGCAGTCGCCATAGTTTCAACACAAACACTTCAGCTTCATCATCAAGTACCTATAATAATGACACACATACAACAAAAGAAATAAAAACAGTGCAATACATGTATTTTAAAAAATAATTACATATTTGACTTTCCTTCTTATATCGCACTCCTTCCAACCTTCTCTAAATAGTCATGCAATCACACTCTCTCTCTCCCTCACCATTGCTATATCATTGAGTATTCCATCAGCAGGAACCTGTTCTGCCAACTAAAAGGACACAATTAAACCTTCAACCAAACATTAATGATAGTTTCCCTGTACCTTGTTGCATATGAATTCTGTCAGGGTTGGCTCAGGCTCCCCAATATACTCGACTATCTTCTTGTTAATCCAAGGGCTCACTCTCTTCTCCATTAGAGTCTGCAATAGATAATAATGTCAATTTTTAAAGTTATGGCCATTTTAATAAAACGCTAAAATTCTGAAAAATACCCAAGGCTATATAGCCCATGGTTTTTCTGAAAAATGGCTCCAAAATCACCTCAAATTTTTATTACGTTTTCTGTTACATATTGATGTACTTATGCTGTGTAGAAAGTTTGAGCTGATTCCAACAAAAATTTGTCAACAAGACTCAAATCATAATGGCGACAAAAAAAGTGAAAATGTACAGCCAAATTTCACTTCAACGAAACAAGTTGGTACATTAAATATTTTATCATTACAAAAGCCCAGTGTAGATGTACAGTACATACCTTATCAATATAGTTCCATTTGAGGTCCCAGTTGAAAAGCTCTTCTCGTCTCGAAGGTATTGAATTGACGAGAGACTGTACCAGTTTCTTTCTGTTCTCACTGCTCATTTTCCCGTTGGTAGGTACAACGGCCATGGCAGCTGCTATGTGAGCGCTGTTAGAGCTAGACATGAGAGAGTAGAGTTTCTTTTTCGGTTTGACGGCGTCTCCTTCATCTTCTCCTCCAAATATTCCTTCTAGTGATGCTCGGGCTGCCGCCGTTGATGGCTGTTTCTTGCTTAGTCCAAATGTTAACTTGGCTCTCTTTTTCTCTTCATCTTCTTCTTCGTCATCTTCTGTTTTCTTTTCTTCAACTGGAGGAGAGTCGATGTCCGTCTGATCGTTGGGATTTGATTTTAGCTCAGGCTTGGGTCTACCAGTGGGTGGAGCTAACTGAACCTAACAAAAATAACAAAAGGCAACTTTAAATATTCTTTAAAAATTCAAATTTAATCGAAATCAGTTTCAACTTTCTACACAACATGAGAACATGTATATGTATCAGGAAAAATCATAAAAATGAAGAATTCTTTAATTTTTATTTTTGACGAAATTTGGCCAAAATCCCTGTACTATAGTACAGGGACTTTGGCCTGAATTTGGAGCAACTTTAAAAATTCATAAAAAATCCAATTTTGATCGAAATCAGTTTCAACTTTCTACACAACATGAGAACATGTATATGTATCAGGAAAAATCATAAAAATGAAGAATTCTTTAATTTTTATTTTTGACAAAATTTGGCCAAAATCCCTGTACTATAGTACAGGGACTTTGGCCTGAATTTGGAGCAACTTAAAAAATTCGTAAAAAATCCAATTTTGATCGGAATCAGCTTAAACTTTCTACACAACATGAGAACATGTATATGTATCAGGAAAAATCATAAAAATAAAGAATTCTTTACTTTTTATTTTTTTGACGAAATTTGGCCAAAATCCCTGTACTATAGTACAGGGACTTTGGCCTGAATTTGGAGCAACTTTAAAAATTCATAAAAAATCCAATTTTGATCGAAATCAGTTTTAACTTTATACACAACATGAGAACATGTATATGTATCAGGAAAAATCATAAAAATGAAGAATTCTCTACTTTTTATTTTTGACGAAATTTGGCCAAATCCCTGTACTATAGTACAGGGACTTTGGCCTGGATTTGGAGCAACTTTAAAAATTCATAAAAAAATCCAATTTTGATCGAAATCAGTTTAAACTTTATACATAACATAAAAACATGTATATGTATCAGGAAAAATTATATAAATGAAGAATTCTTTACTTTTCATTTTTGGCAAAATTTGGCCAAAATCCCTGTACTATAGTACAGGGACTTTGGCCCAATTTTGGGCAACTTTAAAAATTCATTAAAAACCAATTTAGCTCAAAACTTTCTACGCTACATAAAAATGTAATCAAAAAAATAAGTAAATGAAAAATTCTCTCGTTATTGATTCCTGATGAAATACTGTACCTGTATCGTTGCTGCATATGATTTATTGCCTTGCTTTGAGATTGGAAGATTATCATGATCCACAGCTGACGACTCCTCTTTCACATTCACCTCCTGCTGCCTCTTAAATCTCTCTTCTTCCTCCTCGCGTCTCTTTCTCTCTTGCTCTTCCTCTCTCTCCCTGATCTGTCTCTCCATCACTTCAAGTCGAAGAGCCTCCAACTCATCTCTCTCCTTCTTCCTGTCATACTCATCCTCTTCCATTTCTAATACACGGTCATCGTGACGCCGAGTAAATTCACTTCCCTAAAGCATAAAAAATAATGATTTATTATTGTAATAATTATATTTAAATTATCATCATAATTATTATTATTATTATTATTATTATTACTTTATAGTATCTATAGTCTTGCTTCTCATCATCATAATCTTCAAAGAATTCAATCATTCTCTTCCTTTCCTTATCCAGTTTGAGTCGTTTTGTCTCCTCCTCCTCTCTCTCGTACTGATAGTCAAGGGCACGCCTTTTTTCTCTGTGCTCCCACTGTCTTAGCCTCTGGAAATAATAATAATAACAATAACAACAACAACAATAATATAAGTATGCACTTACATCTTTGAAAGCTTTCTCTCTCTCCGCTCTCTTCCTCTCCATCAGTTTCTGTTCATATTCTTCTTCCTCCTTAGCTAATCGCTCTTTCTCTTCTTTCCTCCTCAATTCTCTCTCTTTCTCTCTGTCTCTCCTCTCCTGGGACCTGCTCCTGTAATAACACTCTAATTAATGTCACAGCTAGGGTCAGTATATCCTACCGTGGTTTCTTAGGACTTTTCGGTCTGCTGGATTTCTTGCCAGGACTTCGGCTTCGTGAACGCTTCCTCCCTGACTTTTCTTCCTTCTTTTTCTCATCTTGTTTCGCTTGATGTCGCTTCATACGAGCTTCAGCTTGCTTCTCCTCGTAATTCTGAGAGAGAGAGAGAGAGAGAGGGAGAGATGTTATACTAGGTGAAGCTTACCTGGTAGGATTGTCGGAATCTTTTAATTTCATCAGAGACTAAAGTCTTCATTCCGTCCTCCATGTCAACATCATCCAGGGTCGACTAAATAAAAAAGAGAGATGGGATTCAAAAAGAAAAAAATACTCACATCTTCATCGACACGACCAGATTGTATTGCCATAGCAACCAGTGACTCGTGGACGTCCTTTTCACGGCGAACTAAAAATTAAAATTCATAATGCATGTACATGTACATGTAGACCTACAATCGTCTGATGTCTTGCTTCCTAATAAAGTGCTGATGTTCTCTTTTATTAAACCATTTATGGCTGACATCACTTTCCCATCTTCTTCCTATAACCAATGAAATATTTCATCAATAATAGTAATTATTAAATTATTATTACTATCATTATCAGTAATAATTACTATCATTATCAGTAATAATTACTATCATTATCAGTAATAATTACTATCATTATCAGTAATAATTATTTATTAATTAGTTACTTTGGTTTCCTTGTCAATGTCTTCTTCGAGTGTCTCTGCTTCTCCTTTTAATACAATTTTATCAACTTCTCTCTCTAACTACAAAAAATAAAAACAAAAAAAATTCATTATTATTATTCATTATTATTATTATTATTATTATTATTATTTATTGGCTTACTATTTGATCATTAAACTCTTCGTTGTTTTTGGTCATTTTCTTTTTCATGAGATACTTCAATAATTCCTTACGATTATTACTGTCAACTTTAATCTGCAATAGATAAAATAAACACCAATATATTATAGTAAATAAAAATAATATGGCAATATTTCTAGCCATTATCCTCCTTACTTACCACTAATTTCTTATCTCCTAACTCAAAGCCATTCAACAGTCTTAGGGCTCTTAGGGTGCACTCGGGATCAGAATATTCACAAAAACCAAAGGCTTTATAAAACAAATGATTAACAATAATAATAATAATAATAATAATAATAATAATAATAATAATAATAATAATAATAATAATAATAATAATAATAATAATAATAATAATAATAATAATAATAATAATAATAATATTAAAGAATCACACCTTGCAATTTTCCTGAGGCGTTTTGTACTCTCTTCCAACCGACAATGTAGCCACAACGCTGAGAGAGAAGAGGGAAAAAAGTACATGTACATGCATACATGTGTTTGATATCTTACCAGGAGTATCTGCCTCACAAGTGAATCGGTTGCTTTGTCAGTGATATTACCAACAAAAACTGTTGTGGCTACTTTCATTTCACTCACAGAAATGGGCTAGAGGAAACAGCAAAAATGATACTGTCCATACATATATCTGTTTATATTATTATACTTTTTGATAAGGTTTTGAGACAAGTTCAGGCCCTGAGCTTATTGCTACCTGTAGGGACACACAAAATCATAAAAAGCATCAACAGTCAAGACTTACCCCTCCAGGGGCTGGCTGTAATCCAGGGACTGCAGGCATGGACCCCACTGGATAAAAAGAAAAAATGTTAAAAGTGAGTTTTGTAAGAAGGAAGGAGCTGTACTTGGCATCATTAGAGGAGGACCGACTGGTATTAGTGGAGGCCTCACACCAGTCAATGGAAATCCAGGGACAGCTCCAGGGGGTTGAATATAAGGATTACTACCAGGTGGAGGAGCAGCCATTTTGAGACAACCACGTGATCCGACAAAATAATTGAAAATAAACCCCGCCCAAATAAAACTAGGCGTAGTCAAAGGTAGATTTGCAATTTCTTATTCTGACACAAACCTACAAAGCAGGCTTTGTCTCAAATTACACAAAGGGTATTATAATGCAGCAGATCTTTTTAAATACTGAATCAATCAATTTAATATCAAAATTCGATTAATAATAACTCAAATAAACCACCAGTGCCACACCAACATAATATACATAAATGCAAGCACTTCAATACTAATGCCAATATAATATTATTCATTATTAATACTGCAGTTAGTAGTGAGGGAGAGAGTATTCATAAAATGCCTTTAGCTTGAAGGCGACGGTCCCTCTCCTCTGCAATAGTCAACCGTATTCCCTTAGCTTTTGGTAGAGAGATGAGTGCCTTGTTATTCTTTCCTATAACAAACACATTAGTCTGACGAGTAGCAAATGTATTCCCTTTGGCATCCTTTATGTGAATGATATCAAAGGACCCGTGATGCCTCTCCCTGTTAGTGATGACGCCCACACGTCCCAAGTTACGCCCACCCACGACCATAACAAGATTCCCGACATCAAACTTTACAAAGTCGGTGATTTTTCCGGTTGCAATGTCAATACGGACAGTATCGTTGACTTTGATTAGTGGATCAGGATAACGAATGGTACGACCATCGTGTGTGACTAGGTAAGGGATTCCCTTAGGACCCAGCTGGGCTCTCTTGACCTTACCCAACTTGTACTAATAAGAAAAAAAGAGATAATTTCTAACACTTCACTTCTCCTTCTCTTTTACTACAATTACTACTACTACTAATTATTATTATGATTATGATACTCTTATTGCCGCCAATTCATTATCATCATTAGCAATTTGCTACCGTTAAAACTCCAATTAATAAGCAATAAATACCCAATTAAAACCCAATGGAGAGACCAATTAAACCCTTCGGAATTAATAGCGGAACACTTTGCAAAACCCTTAAGAAATTTATATGCAAGACAAACAATATATTATTACAATTATAAATAATAAAAGTTCAAAAAAGGCACTTCCAGTAGGAAAATAAACACGAGCATTACAACATAACTTATTTTTAAAGGAGAGTATCACGCTACGCTGCTATTGTAGTAGTACACACCCTAACCTCCCACTGCTTTGATGTATCTAAATTAACCGTGAGAAATTCTACAACCCTAACCACAGAACGGGAGTTTAGGCACAACATTCACATGAAACAAAAACAACAAATTAAAAAAAGGTCCTTGTCAATCATGTGTATGTAACAATACATGTGGTGCTCAGAATGGAAGGAACTGTCTCTCTTCAACACTCTTAGCCAGAGCTCAAAGCGAGCTGGGATTATTCCAGTCATCATAGCATACATGTACATACATACATACATACATACACAGATACATCAAGAGTAAATAATGAAGGGTATTATTTACTCTTGGTTACGCATACACAGGTGCAATAATGGCGTTATGGGAGCAGAGCATACCTTTGCTTCTTCAGGTGTAATACGATGAACACAGAATCGTCCTTTAACATCATAAAGCAATCTAAACTGTTCACTGGTCTTCTCAATGGTAACAACATCTAGTAATCATAACAAAAGGAAAGACTATAACAGGCAGGATATTATAGCTCATTACAAAACCCACCATAATATTAATTAATATAAACTCACCCATTAGCCCAGCAGGGAAGGTTGTATCAGTACGTACTTTACCATCAACCTTGATAAGACGTTGTTTAACAATTTTCTTTACCTCATCACCAGTCAGTGCATATTTGAGCCTGTTCCTTAAGAACACCATTAAAGGGATGCACTCACGGAGCTTATGAGGACCAGGTGATGGTCTTGGAGCCTAAAATAGCAATTAAAAGTATTGTTTATCAGCCATAAAGAAACTGACATATCTGCCAGAGAATTTATCCAACATCCAATGCTTGGGAGCATTAGGCCTCTTCAGGTGTTTCTTGGGTCCACGGGCCTACACAATAGAGAAGATTAAAACCTTCCTCCCTGTTACCATCTTTGCTTCTTTGTAGATGGCAAAGGATCTTCACTCACCATATTGGCAGCTTCAATGGACGGCACAGAAAGAAACGTGAAGTTGGTGCATGCGCACTTAAAATGGGCGGAGTGGCCTCCAACACACGTGTAAGCACGTGTGTGGGGCATTAACTGGAATGCATTTTTTTGCTTCTCCAAACATATGTGAATGGACATGGTTCTTTTGCTTAATATTCTTTATTCAAATACTTTATGTGTAAATAGTATTATGTACATCAATCCAGTGCATGTTAATATTATGTAAGTGAATAAATATGAACATAGAAACGGAGAGAGAGAGAGGAAGAGAAGGAAATGAGTTAGTGAGATGTCCCTTGTGCCAACACGAGGCTTTGATGATAGTGCCTTTCTCTATTGCCAGAGGAGAGGTCAGGAGGCATTAGATCAGTCGTGTGATGCACAACATGAAAATGGTTGTGTTTATGCAAGTGCTTCACTTTAAATGTGAGAGGTACAGGAGGAGGAGGAGGAACAGGAAGGACAGGAGTGCTGGACACATCGTAATCAGCCACTGCCATGTTGCTAGCCGATGAGTCCTGCTCATCGTCAGTCCTCCCGTTTATCCTCTCGGGGCCGAGGTAGCACAACTGCTCCAGGTTATGGGGGGAAGTGATACTACGCCGCAAAGAGTTGTGATGGTCGCTTGACTGGCTCCCATCATTCTCCTTTGTATTGAGAGCCAGTCCAAGATCCTTTAGCTGTCCTAGCGTGATGAACTTGGCCCGATTGTGACTGCAGTTCTTCCTACGACAGTGGTGACTGTTGGAGTGACATCGGGAGCGATGGTGGGACTCGTGATGCATGCCCTCGTCTTGGTTGCCAGTATCCAATGTCCCTGTCTTTCTCTTCCTTCTCTCCTGTCCCCCTGGGGGAGGATTATCAGGTGGGGGCAGAGACAGAGGACGTCTCTTCCTACCGTGGTGATGGTGACTTTTCTGTTTCTTTGACCCCACGGGACAATAATTTGCTGTCGCTGATCTTTTCTTGGTCTCGTCTAAAGTATATTTATGAGAAGAGCCGTGTCTGCTTGTGGTGATGTTGCTGGAGTTTCTCTTCTTCTCAGCTACTGGACTTGTGGCTGATGATGGTTGTGGTTGCTGTGGGAGCGTGGATTTGACTGATTGTTCCAGTGACAGACAAAACACATGAACCAACTCATTCCATTCCTAGAGTGAAACCAATAAAAATGTAAACAAGTAGTATGATGTTCTAATCAGTAAAGAATGCTAAGTGAGCTAAGCACTGACAAATACAGTACATGGCATTTGGAGCAACTTTAAAAATTCATAAAAAAATTCTAATTTAATCAGAATCAGCTCAATATTTCTAAACAAGATGTACATGTATCAGAAAAAAATTATAAAAATGAAGAATTCTCTCTTTGTAATTTTTGGAAAAATACCCTCTATACTGGCACAGGTTATTTGGCCCAATTTTTGAGCAGCATCACAACCCACCACATGTATTTGCTTTCTTAGTTGCCTGAAGCTGGTGTGTGTGTGTGTGGGTGTGGGTGTGTGTGTGTGTGTGTGTGTAATAAGTGGAGGCTTAATTGTTATGCTTTCAGATTGTTCATCAAAGACAATGAATGGATTGTTTGTATTACAATTCATCGGTGGACATCAAAGCTATTATCATTATTATAAACTCAAAACAGTACAACTCTGTATAGTAAATCATCAAAAAACACAAAGGGAGGACATAATTCCCAAATACTATGCATATAGCGTAAAACAATTATCACTAGAGCTGAGAGAGAGAGATGAGGGAAGGAGAGAGAGAGGGGAGAGCAGACATGATATAATATGTACTGTATGTTGTGATTTGACACTTTTACGTACAACTATTTGAAATATCTTTTTCTGGCACATTTTTTCTGAGGTGACAAATAATGACAATTAGCTTTAACATGCACGGCATGCCTCCAGAATTAATCACCTCTGGCGCTTTAGAAATGATTCAAAAGCTTTTCTAGTGCAAATGAAAAGTATCACATTTTAGGATGACTAAAGGCCTTTCTACATGGGCAATGTAGTTTGAACTGAAGGGCATTCAAGCATTCAAGGTACATCAATTGATTTCACACTATCTTCAGGATCTTGTACAACATTCTGATAGTACTTCTAATCCAGCTGCCGTTCGTTATCTGTTGAATTTTTGACAAATAATAATAAATAAGGAGGGACAAATACACAAAAGGCCTTCAAAGCTCCACTAGCTATTATATACTGTGCACAAATGATGATGTTAATGATGCATAGAGTGTGTGTGTGCTGACCTCAGTTGTTAGTTTCTTAAGGATCCTCTCAGGCATGGCCAGGTTAGGCAGTATTTCCTCTTCAAATGCTTGCTGACGCTGACGATCATCAGACCTGACCAGATCTCCGGTCTATAGGTACAAGAAAGAAAGAGATAAAGTCGTGAGACATGATCATGTAACATTATGAAAGGATCTGAGGGGCTGGATTAAGAGGAAGGAGAAGCTTTAGTGATGACCATAAAACCCATTTAAATGTGCATTCCTGCACAAAAACATCACCGCAAATTAACTTTGTATTTGAAAATATTTTGGGTAAAATCTCACGCCACGAAAGACAGATCAAGACATCACACACACACAAACACACACACACACGTACTGAAGACACACAGTCTCACAGACAAGACTCCATTGAATGAACAAGTGGATTACAATACTGTATGCCCAATAGTACACGTAGGTGTACACATACATGCACATGTATAATACAGTGGCTATAATACAGTGGCTAGTGCATATAAACACAGCTAGAGATCAAAGGGACTTCAAAGTATAGACTATCCTCCTCAGTAAGCCCCATATAGTCAATATAGCCTGATTATCATGTTACAGTCCAATCGTGATATTATACCCGAAACATTAGAAAGAGACAAGTCTGTTAACTAATATGTGACAGCTACTGATCAAAAGCAGATGGTGACGCGTATAGTAGTACATGAATATTACACTAATACAGGAACTATCATGTGTCAAGAGAGAATGATCAAAAGGATCAGGCCAGGGGAATAAATAGTAGCTTGAATGAGAGCAATGTCAAAACCAGCTCCTGTGTCATCCATATAATACCGGAAGTCAGTGACTTAGTACGAGTTACAAAACAGGATGGTCACTGTTAGACTCGGAGCCAATGGAAGAATGGGTACTGACTGGTTTGATGTAAAGAAAGATGAGGAGAGCATACACATACACGCACATGCACATGTAATTGCAAAATAATCATTAATAGTAATACATGATTAATTACCGTGTGTGATAACACTTATTAAAAGAGCAGGCTCATTCTTTTTTTCTGTACCAATCATTTCTCGGTGTATCATCACCCGTTGTACTGCTTGTAAAATTTAAACATTATTTTAACAAAAGCGCAACGATGCAGCTGAATTGTAATCAAACATAATTGTAAACAGCAGTCGGTGGAATTCGGCGTTCGCTTAACAATGTCACCGATAGCTTTGTATACGGTACAATAGCTTAAGCTCAGCTCAAAAATTATAATAATTATTATTATAAAAATAATAATAATAATAATAATAATAATAATAATAAAGTAATTTTACTGCTCTTACTGGTAAATCCTGATCAGAGTAGCTGTGCTCTGGATCAGAGCCATTATTAACGATGATGGTTCCCTCGTCACTGCTATAAGGAGGAGAAGCAGAGACGCCATGATGATGATGAGAACTGGCCAGCTGCTCACTGCTGCTGCATTCTTCCTCAAGAAACTCATGCTCATCAGCCTCGTCTCTTAAGAGAAGACACCTACTGTTTATAGTCGTAGCAGTTAATATGGACTCTTTGCTGTTGGATAAAGATGAACCTGTAGAATGTAGAGAAAGAGGAGATAGGGGAATGAAAACGGTGGTGAGAGAAAGGTAAGAGGGGCAAGCAAGCTCTACCGCACCTCTACAAGATTTGATATCTCTTGTCCTTCTCAGAGGAACTTTGTTCTTTCCTATTCTGTTTCCCATTGGTAACTGTGCTCAGTGAACCAGCTCTTCTTCATAAAAGCGAGCGAGAGAGAAATCAATGTCAAGGACTCAAAATATTTTTGCTGTCTTCTGCGATTTTCTTCGAATTTTTATTAGCAAAGTTTCGTCATATGACGTCATAATTGAAATTCTCGTACCACTTCATTATTATTGAAAATAATAATAATAAAATCATATTTTGTGTTTAAAATCAACAAACAAACAAACAAAAACAAGAGAGACATTATTACAATAGCAAATGACAAAACAATAAATCAATGAAACAATACTAATATTCTATTTCGACTTATCATCAGGAAATCTGCTCTCTAAAATAAAACAACAATAATAATAATTATAAATGTACAATCTACATGTACGTGAGCATGTACTGTAGCTAAATCCATTTCTCAGTAAGAGAAAGGGAGAGTACATAGTGAAAGATATCAATAGAGAGAGGGGGGAAGAGGAGATTGGTAATGGATGGATTACACTTTAAACATTATCTAGACCACATGAGAAAGAAAAGGGACAAGACTAATTACTCATAAATTTAGCTACAGTACTACACAAATGTACAGCAGTCATATTAACACATATGACACCCCACACACACACACACACATGAAAATCACTATTTATAAAAATACTTACCCACTAGACTAAGTGCTATTGCTTCTGCAAGATCTTCATCTTCGATGGAATCAAAATCCTGTGGACTTTTAGAGACTCTTGCCGCCTTTCCTTCAGAGGAATGAGGAGGGGGAGGAGGTTCATACGGGATAAGAGATAATAGTTGATCAGCTTCAGAGGTGGGCAGGATACCAGTGACAACAAATATGGAATAACCTTTAGAAATGGAATGGCTTGTTTTATCAAGATTAAATAACATCACTACCAAGTATTGTACATATCATAATACAAGCAAACAAACAAACTTATTCATTAATAATAAAACAATTCAATTATTGGTTTGCTTTACCTTCAGCTCTAAGTTGTGCTAGGAAAAGGCTAAGATATGTGTCTGTTATGTGTAAAGGGGACTTCTTTAGTGAATCAAGATCAAACCACTAGCAAAGAGGGCAATATAAGATTAAAGTAAAATGTGTTTATATACTTTCCCTTCTTATCTCTCCCGCTCTTTATCTCTCTCTCTCTAACTCACTTGTCGGCCAAGCTTCCTCACAGCAAACCAATGTAATTCATGATTGCAGATGAAAGCATTTTGATCTCTATAACATGTAGACAAAGCTAATCAGATACACTTACACACACACACACGCACACGCGTGCGTGACATATCATAATGAATTTTACTCAGTGGCCCATGCAAAATTCTAAAATAATTCCTAAAATAAGACACTAAGATAATTGAAATAAATTATAACTTGAAAGGACAGAAAGAAGACTTTTAGTGACAAAGTGATAACAGGCGGGAGGTGGGCAATATCTAGCTGAAAGTGGTTTATTATATATTGTCCCAATTCAGTGGTTATAATATATTGTCCCAATTCACCAGTAGACTACAAAGAGTTATTATAAGAAAGTGTTGATAGGTAGACTTAAAGGGATCGCTACATCAGTAATTAGTCTGACACTCAGAGATTTACAGCTGCAGAGACTTTTGGTCTAAAATCTGAAGCTAACATATTAAAGCAGTGAATTGATCAAAGAGAAGCCAAACATGTCAAGTATGCTACTGACAGTAGCCATTACTAAACATGATGAAATATAACAGCCACAAATATTAAGTCTGACTGATCTGACTAACACTGTAATAATATATGACTCATTTTTAGTCATGAACATTGGACTTTAAAAAAATTACATTTTTTAGCATCTCTTTTACACATGTACATGTAGGACAATACGGGCCAATATCAGCGACACAATGAACAATGTATAATATAATGTACACAATGTACATGTACATGTACATCGCGTGACTGTCCCTTACACAGGATTCTCCGCAGCATGTGACATTCTTGCCGACAAAAGAGGATGGAGTTCCAGGTCCCACACTTTGAGTGCTTCGCTGATGACCTAACGACGACAAGAATAATAACAATGACACCATAACAGTTTCACTACCTGTACTGAGAAGAATCCACTGTCATCCATATTAGAGGAGGGTTGCTAGGAAGAGAGAGGAAGAGAGTTGGATCATATCCTGGAGCTGCTTGTTAGATACTACTAGTAGTACATGTACATTAACAGTACAAGGGCCAGCAATGCTGTACAAGTTAATTTTATGATGCACAAAAATATTATTTTATACGCAGTGTACATGTACAGTACATGTACGGGTCCAATTAGGTATTAGTGGTTTCACCACATCAAAGAGAATTAGCTTCCTCATTTATCAATACTGGAGCTGATCATTGGTCAACTTGTACTTAGGTGTACAATGTACAAACCATTATACATGTACATGTAGCATGATGGCAGGGTTGATTATATCCAATAAATTAGACATGTATATGTATTATTATTATACGCATAATTAATATGCTATAACAATAGTACTGGTAATGCGAATGGTGACTGCCAGCAATTAATCATAGAATGTTTTGAAGTTTTAAGTACAGAAGACCATGTATGATATTGTATGCTTTGTTCCAAGAATTCTTAAGTTGTGCTAATTGAATTGTGGGCAATGGCTTTGCATGAGTGGGAAATGAAGAAAGGGAGAGAGAGAGGGGGGGGGACAAAAAAGGAAAGAGAAAGAGGAGAGATACATGTACATGTATATATTACTTCAAGTATTTTTGTCATTTCTACTAGTGATATGTCCTCACGATCTGTCAAGTGAGACTTCTCCTTCTCATCCAGTCTATGAGCAATCTCTGAGAGACCAACAGGATTGAAATAAGGACCTAAATGTATAAATAAATAAATAAATAAATAAATAATAAATAAATAAATATAATTAGATTGTTCCTAAAAATAATTATTTATTAAACAAATACATGTACATGTACATCATACCAGCAGACAGCAGTAGGCTGTATAGCCTGATAAGAATGAGTGAGACAAAGAAAAAGGTGGTAAGACTAATGATTACTAAAGTTGCCCAAGGCACAATGGGTGTAAGCTGAGTATAATACTGTTTGGCTAAAAATGAAAAGAGAAGCCATTTTCGTACAAAGAAGATGCTCTTTCATCTTTTTATAATTATTGGGTAAAGGATAGCTGGAGACACGTTTCAATGATATAGGCTTTCAGGCTGGCTAGTCATTAAGAGGTATCAGTTTACTGCTTGATAATTACAAATGTACAAGTACATGTACAAATGTACATGTACAAGTACGAGCTAGAGTAAGAGATACATGTATACATGTAATAGGCATCTACAGCTAACTGTGTGCATTTAATAAGAAAGAATTAGCAAAGGAGGTTGAGAGAGAGAGAGAGGGGGGGGGAGAAAGGACAAAAGAAATAGAGGCACATGCGTTATTAAGTTATCTACATATAAAAACAATCGATGCCTACTTGTAACAAACATTGATACAGAGGTCGCTCAAGAGGAGACATGTTGATAAGATATCATTGCCAAAAAGACATCTTTGATGTTTTGCACAAATTGGAAATGTAAATATTCCCTCTGGACTAAGTTGTACACATACATGTAGTAGTATTACTATTGCATAATATGTTCATTATTATTTCAAAATAATTGGATTTAAAGCAGGGTAAAGTTAACTGCTTAACCCATTCAAAAAATGGTAAGATGATTCCGAAAAACAAGAGTAAGTTTTGGATATAACTTCCTTTTCTTTTATACTCAGTTATTTGTAAAAGGGTATTGTGGGTCGCCCTGGGATTCAGTGGGGCCCTATTGTTGTGGCTAGTATTAGTTGAGACAAGAACACACTCCAGTCTCTCTAAAACTCTTACTAAATTCTGTTTATACTAATTGAAAGGGAATTACCTTGCAAGAGGTTGTTAAGACAATGTTGTGCACACAACTGCCCTTGTTGCTTATAAAAGAAAACAAGAAAAATTCAAAAAGGGACACTGGACATGTACAACACATACCCTCTCATGATAGATGGCGTCCATCTTTAAGTAGGTGCGGTCACAGATATTAATTAATAATATTATTCATTAATAATAACAATTTTATTTTTAAATTACAATTTGATATCATAAAGGAAAAAATAAGTAAATAAATTTATAAAAATCAGCTAAACAAAGGAGGCTAGACCTGTAAACAGCAACACACCAATATTATTATATAGGACAGTTTTAGTAGTCACACAATAGGCTGAGAGCTTCAGCAGTGCTGGCCCTCACCAATGGAGAGTTATCCTTTAACATGTGTATCAGAGCTAGAGGGAAAGAAATTAATATATTTATAAAATACTAAAATTGCATTATTATAATTAGGACACGTGTGTGGTTTGATTGCTTTGGCACCAGGTTTGAGAGCAAACAAAAATACTCAGATTAAATCATCAATGATGTATAGCCATTAAGGCTATAGTAGGCACCACAAATGACTCTATCTCACTCAACACAAATACAGTACAACATATTAATACATACATATATACATACATATATAACATTATCCACAATGCTACAATTATGACTCCACTAAAAGGATTACAATATTAGTAGCTCAATCATAACAGCCTTATTGAGACCAACCTTCACAAACGTGCTCCTTAGACACAATACCAATCTTTTCCTTTGGTAAATTCCCCATCATATACCCTGCACAATTCAAATACAAGATGGTGGGAACTCTATTCTGTTACCTATACACACACATACCTACAAACAATGCAGCATTCCCACGTACTTCAGGCCACATCGACTTGAAGAACTGGACAGAGGCCATTATGTAGAAATTGACCTTTTCAGTGAAATCGACAACCTAAAATGAGAAGAAGAATATTGTTTCTGCTTTTTAAAAATAAATTTCTAATTCTAAAAGGGATTACTGTTCTAATTTTAAAGGGGCAATCATTCAAATTTTTACAGATAACCACCTCACAGTACACTCACTATCAGTTTGCAGAGATCATTCAAGAAATCAGCATACAATATGGAATCCTCCGGATTAAGATGCTTCTGGAACATGTTGTTGATCTTTTCTGACTTTATTAATGGGCCAAGCTTTTGTAATGATGATTTAGTGGCCTACAGAGAGAGAGAGGGAGGGGAGATAAGAGAGAGAGAGAATAAAAAAGAAAAGAAAAAATTTAATAAAAAGGGCATTAGTTTTAAAAATTCAATAAGTACAATGTACGTGACACTAGCGGTCACACAATGAATGAGAGTGTGTGCATTAGCTTTGACAAACACACAAAGTGAGAAAGAGGAAGACAAGTTGATCATAACACGATTGGGACTTCCTCAAACACACAGTCACACACACACACGTATACACATAAAATACAATGGGTAACAGGTGTGGCCCTAAAAACAGATTAAGTATTAACAAAAAGTCAAAACAATCCGACATGAAAGGACCAGGAAGCATTGAGTCTTGGACAACAAAGAAAACCAACGCCAAAATAAATTATTAACATTATCAAAATACAAAAATACACTTCAGGATTCTATACAATCGGCTCTTACCATTACAACTGTTGGGTCTCCTTCGTTTAGATGAAGTAACAAACTAACAAAATTAGTTTGTATCTGTTCATGGAAGGGACCCTCCGAGGGCCCATTACCAAACCTTGAAAGAGTACCAAACAGATTAATAGCAGCTGCTCGGACAGAAGCAGTCGGCTAGAAATAACAATTTAAATAAAACGGACACTTTGTCATAATATATCCGCTACCTTTTCAAAGCAAGGCCTGATCCTTAGTGCGATGTTTATTAGAATAGGACGAACGTGTCCCTCGTCAATCCTGTCAAATATACGAGAGAGACCGTTCATTGCCTCCATCGTAATGAGCTCTGATGGGTCCTCCCTGTCGTCCATACCGGCTAACATTGCACTCAATACTGTCGTTGAAAACTTTGATACCTAATCCATCATAACAATACATACTCATATAAATATGTACTATGATACATGCAGTACAGAATAAGTAACTTAAATAATTTTTTAAATATTAAATTACAATTTAATGATGCCCACAGCCGCAGGCAGGAGCGTGTGTGATTATATTTAATGTGGTTTCAATTAAATTATTATGTTTACATTCCATTGGATATCATATGAAAGAGGATGAGTTTATGTGTGTACTATAAACATAGCACACCTATTATGGGTGCTTTAGACCAATTATCGACAACACTTTCTGGCTTCCTCCCCCTCTCCCTCCCTCTCTCCCTCCCTCTCACTTCAGTTCCTTTAATGTCGGCCATGTTGCCCAGTCCCCTGATGCAGTACATCCTCACATTGTAGTTAGCATCAACTTGTCTTCCTAATAAATTATTCATAATAGTCTCAGCCAGTGACATTGTCTCAGCATTGAGTGTTGAGATCAACTAGAGAAAAAAGAGACAACAAAAAAAATGAAATGCATGTACATGCATATATGTATCATCAATAGTGGGTTTACCTCAGAGTAAAATGCAACAACAGTGATTCTTTGAGGATCATAAATGCTGCTGAGAGAAGAACTCAAATCCTCAACAATTGGCAATATAAGCTCAGGATACTGTGACGACAATGCTCTAGGAAGAAAAGTGACTTTTATATACAAACAAAGAGTTAAAAAACAAATTATGTATTCATCATAAAATGTAACAAAAAGGGAATACTTTTTAAAATGTTTTTTATCATTATTAGAAAGTTGCAGGTCATACGCCCACTCAAATGAATGATTAAAAGAGAGACAAAGGAAGAATAGAACTAGAGGTTCAAATTAAAAGACTAAGGAAAGAGGTGGGCTCGAACCGCTGCCCGTTGTGCTTCTTAGAGCACAATCTTACCACCTGAGCCATTGGGCCCAGGTGGCAATGTGATCAATAAATATCTTCCTATTATACATTTAACTGCAGCTGTTATATGTAACTTGTGGTTAGCATACAATGTAGAGATAGACCTGATTTTTATCTCCACAATGGAAACTTGCATGTAGTACATGATTTCAAAAAATTGGTCTAACTTCTAAATTTCATTATACCTTGCCAAGTGTAGACAGCCGTGAGGGTAAGTGTCCTCCTTCTCTAAGAGAGACCAAGCGCTCTGCTGGTCCAGGAATGTTATCATTACTTCACTTTCTGTGTGCTCCAGCAACTTCCTCATTGCCAATATGGCTATACTGTAAGAATAAGTATCACAAATAAACTAATAGTGTTGAAAAAACTCTTGAAAAATACTGAATCTCTAAAATAAATCACCCCAAACGCTTCACATTTCTGATAGAAATCTTTTATGTTACCTCATATTAAAAACTTTATACATTTTTATATGCTAACACATCAGACACATGTAATCCACTGTATTCCTTACACTGAAGGATCTGTTGGGTTCTTCTTGTCTCCCTCGATGCAGGCACTGACTCCAACGCGTAGCAATAAAATGGAGAATATCTTTGAAAATAATTCCTTCGAGACATCCCGACACTCCTCACCTTCAAACAGTATAGCTAATGCCTGTGTAGCCTAAAAAATTAATAATAATAATAATAATAATAAAATACAAAAGCAATCACTCACAGCTTTAGGTATTGGTGTCTCTGTTCTCTGATAACTGGCTACTCCGCTGGTCGCTGAAGTACGGGATCTCTCTTGATACGGCAAAGTAAGGACCAGTACCTCAAGCAAATGTTTAATGACATTAGTCATCAGCTGAGTGTCACCTGTCAATACTTGCCAGAGAGAAACAAGCTCACTAAACAACAACAACAACAACAACAATAATAACAACAATATTTGTTATAAATGTACATGACTAAAGTTTGTAGTACTGATATAAAAACTACAACACTTATAGCATAACTATTATAAAATATAATCATTTATAATAGGCATAAAGTACATGTATCTGTGATATGATACAAAGTGCTTCTCCTCCCCCTCCCTTCTTCCTTACACGTCCCATGGCAGCGGTTTATTCAACAGGTGAGTGACGACTGGTTGGAGGTATTGATGACACAGTGTCCTCATGCAACGGAGTGTCCCTGTCCTTGTCTGAGGATTAGTCACATGAGGCAGCTGCTGATGAAGACCATCAATCAAATCAGGAACCTACAAGAGAGAGAAGGATTGAGTACATATTATCCATACTAGATATGTGCATATACATGTACATTAAAGTCATAATAGTTACAAGGCTCACTCTCTCTCCCCCCACCCTCTCTCTCTCTCTGTCTCTCCTCCTTATAAAGTATACCTGTTCAGCTAGTGATGATCCTCTCTGTTTGACAAAGTTGTTAAGAACAACACAGGCCCCACTGGAGCTGTGACCCTGATAATCAACAAGACCCTCCAGCAGTACTTGCATCGTTGGCCATAGGAACTCAGTGTGGAGTTTCTTACACAATACCTACAATAATGGATGGATGGGTATTGATAATGTGTAGTAAGGAGGGAGAGATTAGCTTTACTTTAGAGAGGTCAGTGCAAAGCGAGAACAAACTGCTTGCTTCATCATTCTCGGCTCTTTCCTTCAGTAAAGAAAGAGCATTTACCAACTGGTCCTCTTCACCTGAAATTATAAAAATATAATAATAATAATAATGTGTATAATGGGGCCAGAGGCTATTTTTCACAGCATTGTAAGAGGACAAGAAAGATAATTACTTTTATTATTAAAATTATTAATATCATTTAGACCACGATCCTTTATCAGGGATCCTACAAAGGATGCCATTACAAGTCAGTGGTACAATCAATTTGTGTTCAATTACAAACCATCTTTCCCTTGAATAGGGAAGAAAGGGTCAGTAGTGTTTTTAATTGTATTTTTAATCAAATCATCAAAGCTTATAATCACACACACACACGTTCACACGCTCTTAATATATGTTAACGCAGCTTTCATCAACGCAATCTTAACGCTTTTATTCCATTCTTACTATCATTATTATGATACAAAAATAACAGAATAACAGTATTCATAAATAAATATAAAAATAGCAGTATTTTTATATTAATATTTATGCCCATAATACATGTATCCATGCTAATGCTAATATCAATAATGCTAGTACCTGGAATGCAGGAGCTTATTTTGAGTGTCGTCTGTATGGCAGTAATGGCCAATTGACGTATTGCTAGTTCAGGATCAAGACACCTTGGTACCAGTCTGCCGATGATGTGAACTTGAAGAGGTAGGGATCTTGCTTCCTGGGTATAGGTATGCAAATTTGTGAAATGACATGACAGTATTTTTTTAAAAGAAAAGATCACTTTACTCTTTCATTTCATTTTACAATTACATGTACATGTATACTATGTACATGTGCATACTCTCTCTCTCTCTCTCTCTCTTTCTTTTCGTATATCTTACTTCTTTTTCTCTAGTGTTGGTTTCATAATCCTCTAACAGTCTTACAATACAGTTCATTGCACGGAGTCTCTCTGTGCTGTCACTGGATCTGCTCCAGGGATCCAAATGCTAACAAAACAAAATAATATTATAACAGCTACCATACTAATTTATCTTCAAAAAAAATTTATTCAAGTTTCTGATCAATTTTACTACATTTGGCCAATTATCATGTACTACATGCACATATGGTACAGTGATTTTGGCCAAATTTCGCCAAAAATGAAAAGTAGAGAAAAATTCCTTTTTATAATTCATTCTGATGCATATACATGTTCTTATGTTGTGTAGCAAGTTTGAGTTGATTCCAATCAAAATTGAATTTTTAATGAATTTTTAAAGTTACTCAAAAACAGGGTCAAAGTCCCTGTACTATAGTACAGTGTCTTGGGCCAAATTTCACCAAAAATGAAAAGTAGAGAAAAATTCCTTTTTATGATTTTTTCTGATGCATATACATGTTCTTATGTTGTGTAGCAAGTTTGAGTTGATTCCAATCAAAATTGGATTTTTAATGAATTTTTAAAGTTACTCAAAAACCAGGTCAAAGTCCCTGTACTATAGTACAGTGTCTCGGGCCAAATTTTGCCAAAAATGAAAAGTAAAGAAAAATTCCTTTTTATAATTTTTTCTGATGTATATACATGTTCTTATGTTGTGTAGCAAGTTTGAGTTGATTCCGATCAAAATTAGATTTTTAATGATTTTTTTAATTTGCATAAAAATTGAGCCAAATTAAGTTCTAGCTTGTACCATAGTACAGGGTATCTTTCACTATTTCACTAAGATAGAATTCTTTATTGTCATCATGTATGATACATATTGATACTCTTATGCCATATGTAGAACGCTTGAATTGATTCTAATGTAGCTATGGCTGCCTGAAGATTGGCTTTTCATCACAAAACTACAGTTTTATGGGTTTTCATCCTAAAACTCATACTTTGAATATTGATTCCAAATTATCAGACCCGTATCTTCTGCTCGATATTTGTATTAATAATTTAGTTAAGTCCTCTATAGCTTTATTAGTAAGCTCATTGCTCTCTTCAGGAGTCTAAAAAGTACAAAAATAATTAATAAAATATTATTATTATTATTATTATTATTATTATTATTATTATTATTCTCACAATAGTGATATCCTTTCTCTTAGTATTAGGTGACAAAGGAGGAGACGGCAAAATGGCATCAGTCGATACATTCAATATATCATACTGATCGGCATCTGTCAGATAAGGCTCCAACTTACTGTAAGAATAAAAGTGCTAAGAAAAACAATACAATAATACTAGTAATGATGATAATAATAATAATAATAATAATAATAATAGTAATAATAATAATAATAATAATTTTGTTTTTTTGCTGGGTTTTTTCTTTTAATAATAATATTTTTATTAATAATAATAATAATAATAATAACACATTACTATACTACAAATAATATCATTATTTTCAATAATAAGAGGATACACTAAAGTGGTGAGTGCTCTTATGGCAAGTGATTTAGTTTCTGTGAGTACAGGCATTGTACCAGGCTCAGCTGAAATGTAGCTCTAAAAAAGGAGAGAGAAAAATTAATCCTCATATATCATTATTATAAATTTATTATTATTATTATTATTAATTTTTAAAATTATTATTATTATTATTTTAGATGTAGAAAAATATTATATTATTATCATTATTATTAGTTTATTATAATTACCAGTAAATGATTGATAAGGTCAGAGCGTCCATTAAAAATGAAATCCGGTATCTTGAGATGGTCAGGATGAACCGAGCGGCCAATCAAATCAATTGTACGTATCAAGTTCTGCTTCACAATGGTATCCTAGGGATAGTACCAATGAATATTAATGAGGTCAAGTTTCTCAGAGTCGGTGATACCTTCACTTTCGAAAAATGAGGATTGATGACACGAAGAATGCTGACCTCAACACGTGACGTAATAAGACTAAATAAATAAATTAATAAATTAATAATAATAATAATAATAATAATAATAATAATAACAATTATTTAATTATTGCTGCTAACTTTGGTGGAGAATGAAAGCAAACATAGCCGTAGCAGAGAAGGACTGTAGCTTTGATCCTTTCTATATCAGCATCTGTTTTATCCTACAACAAATAATAATAAAAATAAAAATAATATAACAACAATTTCTAACCTTTCCAAACCCAAAGAATCCTTTAGACTTCTTCACCATGTCCTGTTTGGTGACATTCTCGAGTTTCTCTGCGACAATATCAAGATGAGAGGAGGCAGCGAACCCAGAGCTAATGGCGCAACCCTAAGAACAAGTAAAGAGAATGAGGTACACAGGAACACATGAATACATGTACATGTACATGTAACTAACTAACTTCTCTCTCCGACTGGTTGGAGTGTCTTATCGTAGCAAACATCATTTCAAGATTGGTATGAACAAACTGCTTGTGAGTCGTCTTGCGCATAACAACACCCAAGCACTTGTACAGGAAACCCTGCGTGATGGGGAGAAAAGAGGAATAAAGTCGGCGATGATTTCATTTATACTTTTTCTTCAGGAAACTGTTCGTAGGTCCTCAGTATGTACTCTTTGTCTCCGAGTGCGTTACCAAACTCCAGCAACCAGTCTTCATTGCTTAACTCATCCAGTGATTTAGACAGAAACTATAAAACACACTTAATTATAATTATTTATTTTTAATTACTGTACCTTTAGTATGAGGTCCTCCCAGTGCTTCTGATCCCACGTGTCACAACCAGCATTCTCTGTTAGTTAAGAAATAAAATATAAAATTAAAAAAATAAAATAGCTCATAATCCTTAAGCCCAACATCCACTAGGCAACTTTGTTGAAATCAACAGAAATTTTGTTGCCAAAAGTAGAACACTGTTCTACTTTTGGCAACAAAGTTGACATACATCAAAGTAACCACAAAGTTGCTTTCAACAAAGTTGCCATAGTGGATGTTGGGCTTTACTACCAATAAAAATGTATTACAGACATGTACATGCACATAATTGCACAAACATGTATAAGTGAGAATATTAACGTTTCCACCATTACTGTATAACATATATATACTTACCGTTAAGATAATTAAGTAGTTTTGGTATTACAACATCCCATAGGTCCACCAGTTCCTCTTGTAGTATGGGCCCCATTGATTGGAGACAGTTCAATATGTGTTCTCCTCTATCAGCTACACTGGGTTTACCCAATAGCACTATTAGAGATGAGACTATCCTTGCTGGCTTGGGAAGGTTAACTAATCAAACGATAATATACAATAAACGAATATCAGCCTGGAGTTAATGATACCTAGGTCTTCAAAATCAATATCGTAATCATCATCCTGGTTCTCTCTCTTCTTGCTTGCAATGGCTGCAAGGCAGCGGCAGAGGATGGGCGTGGCTTCAATGTACTGTACAGGTCCAATAAACTCCAAGAGATTAGGCCACAAGACCTTAGTGACAGAAGGAGGAGAGGGAGTTTAATAATGAACGAGAGAAGGAGGGGAAAGGCTTACAGGGTGCATATGAGGCATGGTCGTTGTAATGATCTGAAGCACATTAGCACTCATGCTCTTTAGGGTCTTTGGGGATACATTATCTCCAGGGGGCTGCTTGGCGTACAACTAAAAATACAAGAACACATACACACGTACACATGAAGGTATTATTAATGCTCTAGCTGACTTTGTCATCAGGATTAATGGCACACTGTTTCACAATAAACTCTATCATAGAGAAGCCTCCTTCCAATTCAAGGTAATGATGGAGAGCCATTGTGATGATCACTTGACCAAATGTTGACCTTATCTATATATATAAATACATACAGTAAATGACTGTACTCTCTCTCTCTCTCTCTCTCTCATGGATAATACCTTTAGACTTTGCTCATTAAGGAGTATTTTCATACCAGAAACAATAAGAGGCTTCTTATCATCAAGCTCTTTATCTAATGGTTGACATAAAATGAAGACTTATAATGAGAGAGAGAGAGAGAGAGGACATACCACAAGAGTTCATTAGATGCTTAAATACTTCTTGAGTTCCGCCTTTTATCTTGTCCTGATTAGTTTCGAGTTTCGTCAATAAATAACTGACAACTCTCTGGGGATGAAATTTACCTGCGAGAATCAATCAACCATCAATCATCATCACAATCATCATCATCATCAAAATTAGCTTACATGCTACAGTAAAGCACCTCAGTACTTCGTTATGATTTTTGACTGCCATTGAACTAGAAAAATCAACAGGAGCACAAGCCTATGGTAAGAAATACCACAGAATATCAATAACAATAGTCTAGCTCTTATTATCACTCTAGGATCTACCACTAAAAACACACACACATATATTGTACACACATATATAGGTCACATGATAAAGAACCTGTTGATGCAAGAGATTGAGTAGATTATCAAGGAGGACAGTAAAATTAGCACACTCCTTCTTACAACTGGCCTCCATTATCATACAGAGACACTAAAGAGAGCAATAAACTTGATATAAAGCTGGGAGGAGGGGGGTAGGTGTTACTTGGGTAATGTAATAGTGCTCAGATTGTTTCTTGTAGAGTTGTACGACTCCAGGGACGAGTTTAGGGAGCTGATCGTTGAGGGCCTCAGCTGAAATGATGTGAACAGCATAACCTAAAGCTTCAACCACTGCCAACCGCAACTAAATAATAATAAGTAACAATAATAATAATAATAATAATAATAATAATAATAATAATAATAATAATGATGATGATGATGATCATTAGATTAATCAGAGTAAAGATGACGACAAATATAACTTCATATTCAAATGTACATAAATATAAATCTTCATATCCAAAGAACTACGATAAAAATCAATGGAGACTTACTCTAGCGTCCTTGGATAAGAGCCATACATTAAAGAAGGTATCATAAGCAGAGAAAACCTCTCCTTCAAACTGCTGGAAGTTGATACCCGAGGCCTCAGCCCTCTGCTCATCAGCTACATAGTCAATGATAGCTTCGCAGAACCTTGCAAATGCTACAAGAGACACGTACAATTTCATGTAAAGGAAGAGGATGAGAGAGAGACTAACCATTTGAGAAGACCCACTGCATATTATCGAGTTTTGCTAAACCTAACATTGGTAGCATTCTAGCCATAACGACTTTTAATAATGGAACAACTTCACCAACTACGACCATCATGAAAAAAAGGTAAATAAAACACATTGATATGTACATATTGGATTGTTATTGTACATAGCATACACACACACACACTCGTGTGCTGTCTATTGTTAATGTACATTCACATTTGTGTAGGATGTACTACAAATGTACCATTGCTGGTTGCTAGTTGACCAAGTGTTGATACAATAAAGAAATGAGGAAGTTGCCCGGTTTGAAACTTAGTAAGTAATTCCTGCATGACTTCTTTAGCATATTTGAGCCCAAGAGTGCTCAACAGGTTTGATGCAGCCGTCTGCCATTCTGGTACGACATCCTATAAAAATACAACAATAATAATGAATTTGTAACTGTGCAATTACATTTACTTTCATTCCTAAAAGTATATGACACAAAAAAATAAAGACGATGAAAATAATAATAATAATAATAATAATAATAATAATATCAATAATAATAAACTCACACTTGATTGTGTCATTTCAGCCGATCCCAGTGATATCAGTTTCATTGCTGTTTCATTTGAGACATCTTCAATATGATTCTTACAAATATTCTCCATCAGTTTAAGCAGAATAACCCTGTGATTCCTGGATAGCTAGAATTAAAAAAACAATCATACTATATATATATATATACATATCATTATTATTATTATTATTATCATTTTTAAAAATTAGACACTTAAAATATAAATATAGTGCACATTTCAAGCCACCCCGGTCCTCATGACAAGTATTTTTGCAGTATTAAATAAACGTGAGTTAATGAACCTTTGAGTGCTTGACAAGGTAAAGGTGACATGTGTCCAGTACTAGAGTGTGTTTCTTCCTTCCGATATCAAGCAGGGATTTAAATATGGCCGTGGCAGCATCTTCCTCTCTATCAGCAGCTGCTGCTACTAATGACTCCAAAATACCTAAAAAGAAAAAAATATAATGGAGTCCTTGCTCTCTCATGAACTCCTGCCCCGCCCACTTCTGTACAGCCAAGCTCCCAATCGCAAGGGGGTCTAGTTTTAGCGTGTGCACTAACCTTCTATCTGTGACTTTGCCATAGAGAACTAGCGTTAGGAGAGTATAGAGTATACTACAGAGCAGGCTAGCTAGACAGAGGCATGAGCTCGGGCATGAGACAATTGGTATCTAATTATTATTCATGAGTCTCGTGAGAGGTGTGGCTCAATATTACTATTAATTATTATTAATATTAATTATTATTAATATTAATTATTATTAATATTAATTATTTATTCATTTGCAATTTTGCATGTAAAATGTAACATTAAATCTATAACCAGCCATCCTACTAATAATAACAAAAATTAAAATGAGCAATAGATTATGCATAATATAGTAAAGGAAATAAGTGATGCTTTTTCATAGAGTTAGTTACATTTCGTCATCACTTAAAGAAAGCTCTGGGTAGTCACCAACTTGAACTGTGCCTGGCTTTACAAAAGACCCGTACTTCATCGGACAGTCAAAGTATCTCTTACCCTCCACGCTAAAAAACAAGAATGGGCTAGAAAAAAGTGAGAATTTTATTTATTAGTACCTTCCATCATTCTTTCCAACAGGTTCATCATATTTCACGCCTACCCAGTAGCCATCTTTAAAATGAGTCTTGCCTGTTAATCAATAATATAATAGCAATCATTAATTGGTCCATTTAACGTACCTACAAACATGACGGTGCCTCGCTTAGGCAGGTCTTTCTTGACGGTCACGAGACACCGCTGACCAACACTTATCGATTTAGCTAATTCTTCTTCTTCTTTTCTCTTTCTCTCCTCCTCTTCATCCCCCTCCTCTGGTGCACTTTGATTTTGCTGCATTTGCTTCATCTTTTCTTTAAAAACTCGCACAGAGTCTGATTAAAAATGAAAGCTAATGACACACAGTTCAATTCATGTACCTGCTCTTTTAGAATATTCCTCCTCAGACATTTCATATTTTTCAACCTTGGAAACATCAGTGAATTCTCGAGAAGGATTAGAATCATTTGCCTAAAAAAGAATAAGTCAAAAATATTGAGTACATAAAGTGGATTGTGGCTGTGTACATGCATTTTAAAAAGCATACATGTACATTGCACTAGACAATTATTAATGTTACTATATACATGTACATGTATGTAGTGTACTGTATTTGAAGAAACCTTTAAAAATTTTTAAATTCAATTTTAATCAGAATCAGCTTAAACTTTCTACACAACATAAGAACACGTATATACATCAGAAAATATTATAAAAATGAAGGATTCTCTAATTTTCATTTTTGATGAAATTTTGTCGAAATCCCTGTACTATAGTACAGGGACTTTGGACTGATTTTGGAGTAACTTTAAAAATTTGTAAAAAAATCCAATTTTAATCGGAATCAGCTCAAACTTTCTACACAACGTAAGTACACGTATATGCATCAGAAAATGTCATAAAAATATAGGATTCTTTAATTTTCATTTTTGATGAAATTTTGTCAAAATCCCTGTACTATAGTACAGGGACTTTGGGCTGATTTTGAAGTAACTTTTAAAATTTGTAAAAAATCCAATTTTGTTCGGAATCAACTCAAACTTTTTACACAACATAAAAACATGTATGCGTATCAGAAAAATTATAAAAAAGAAGAATTCTTTAATTTCATTTTCGACATAATTTGGCAATCTGATACATTTTAGCATTCATTTTAAACTATTTACCAATATTAATGTACATTAACTGTCCTAATCTTACGTGTACTATCATTCCATCAACAATGCCACAGTCCTCCAAGGTCGCTTGATCATTGTCAAGGAAGCGAATGAATTTATTATCGCTGTCACGAAGCTCCAGTTTCACTGTTGAGCAGCTAGCCCCTGTAATGAGCTCCAATCTAGCCTTTATAATTAATAATAATTAATGTTTTAAATTACTATTAATATTCATTTAGGCTCACTTTTAGCTGACCTATAGTTGTGGACACAGGATACCTCTTTTCAGAAGTGAGTGAAGAGACATTGCTACTGATTCCAATGGATACAACCGCCATATTGCCTTTTCCCTGGAGACAATTTCAAGCTACCATTTCTTAATCACAATGCGTGGGTTGCAACTAAAGGGCGTGGCTACAATTTACTTTTAATTTTTGGCGGGATGGGAATAGTATTTTTACTTTTGAGTTTTGACAAAGACAAAGAATAATGTATTACTATTATTAATTATACAAAGATTGACAGACATGACAAACAAAAATAACATGATGAATCATAATAAGCCCGCCAGCAGGCTTCATAGTCTCTTTAGTCTTTTCCTGCTCGGCTTTCCACCAGCAACAAGAGAAGATTTCCTAGTGGGACTTGTTGACTGACACGAAACCGTCCCATGCGCTTTCTTTAAACAGTCGCAGCAGAAGCTGAAATTGCAACAGTCACAGTGAGCCATCTTGCTTGGAGGCAGCCTCTTCGCACGGGGAGAGCTACACTGGGGACAATTTCTATAAGATATAGAGGAGGAAGAAATATAAAGAGAAGAAACTTGATTGATGCGTCTTTGTGTTAGAGGTTCTCTAGCTATGGAGTCTTCGAAGCAATTGCTGAGTTCACGAAAAGGTCTTATAAGGTTTTCTTGGTTTGACTTCATTTGTCTCTGGTAGGATTTGATGGAGTGGATGAACGAAGGCTTTGATAATATTACCTCTCTCCATTTTTTTGAGACAGAGGCACAAGAGATGAGGTCAGAGGGAGAGAGATGAGAGAAGACTTGATAAGCAATGTGAGCAAAAGGAGGATAAAGAGAAGAAATGAAGTCCACCTTGCGTTCACCCTCTTCCTTTCCTGGAGTCAGTAGGGAGAAGCGCAGGAGAGGAGGAGAAGGTAGATGAGAGCGAGGGAGACCTCGTGAGTTGATACGGTCGAGTAGTGGTTGCTCATCTTTACTGAGTGAGGATGGTGGGGTCAAAAAGGCGGATGAGGTCATGTCGAATTTAGGAGTAGCCACCAACTGGTTCATTGTAAGTTCTTACGATGCTCCAGGCTTTAAAGTAGACGCGAGGCAGGCCGCAGAGAAGAAGGAACCTTGAGTCTTGCTGGATTATAGGGTCACGAAGAAGGAGACCGCCATTCAAAACTTCCCTCCAATTTAAAATCACTATGGCAACTTTCAATTAATACGTCACTTCTCACGTGACTAGTGCACACTAATGAAGCAATAATGGTAGAGGAGAAAAAAATAATCTTATTATTTTACAAAAATAAATAATAATAACAATAATAATAATAACTATTGTGAACATTAAACATTGTATGACTTAAATTATTTTATTCTATTTTTATTCTGCCTCAACTCTTTTGTCTCTTTCTCTCATTTTTGATTGAAATTGAATTTATAATAATAATAATAATACTAATAACAATAATAACAATAATAATAATAAGTATTGCAATTTTAAAATAACTATTTCTCAGCTAATTTTTTTAAAACTCTAGAAGCTGCAAAGTTCTTGGCATTCTTGTACGAGCGAGCAGTAGCCATTTCACAGATATTCTTATCTTTAATTTCAATAATACAAAGTGATCTACCCTCTGATAAGCTAAATAATAATAAAGAAATATAAAGATACTATCTTTCCTAAACTGCTATCCAATTGCTGAATAAAAGCTTGTTTGAATTTTACACATGCTACTAAGCTATAAGGTAGTGCTAATCTGCTAATAAAGTACACATGAACATGTACTATAGCCAAAAAGACTTACACTTTTTTCTTGACTTCCAAATCCTTTGGGATCAGTTTATGCAACTCACAGATTGGAGTCAATGGAGGAAGATTCTTTTTCTTGAACTTTTCTGGAAAAAAAATAATGATAATGATACTTTATCATATACTGCACCAACAAACAAACATCATTTCATACAATAGTACTAAAATAAAGGTGCATGTCTCTCCTACTTAACAATGGCTCCAGAAATGGGGAAAAGGCTTCCCATACAGTTTGTAGGTTCATTCCGCTATCAATGAACACAGCACCAGCCAATGCCTCAAAGCAATCACTGAGGGATTTAGGTGGCTCTATATCATCGTCATCATCATCATCATCATCATCATCAAAATCACCATCTTTTATACTCTCAACTATAGCCTAAAATACATGTATATAATATGTGCATGTAATAAGAGTGTGGGTACATAATTATTCATTTTAACAATCTCTCCCTTTCCTTCTTTCTACCTGAGCTGAGTCATTATCATTGATTGACATTTCTTCAAACATGTCTTCTTTCTCTCTTTGTCTCAGTGATTGAGCATATTTCTTCATATCGTTAAAGAGATTCGGAGAGCCGTGACACAATGACTTGTGAAGGTTAAGAGAAATGGCGAGCTTGGCAAAACGAGAATTACAAACGAGTGCTGATCTCAGCTCTGTTATTTCTCCTGGCTCGGCAGACGAGTCTGACTGGTATATGTGACATGTCACCAGATAGTCTAAAATAGCGTCGCCTAAAAACTCTAATCTCTGATAACAACCAGTGATGTCATTCCTGTGATAGGACGAATGTGTCATCGCCTCTATGAGGAGGAGCTCATTTTTAAACGAGTATTCGATCTTTCCTTGTATGCTGCTCACTTGGGGGAGGATGCGATTTCTCGTAGATATGGCTTTATCTGAAAAAGCAAGCTTAGGGGCAGGTGGAGAACCAAAATGACTAGAAAATATAGAATCAGACTCAGCAAGGAGTAGTGAACGTGTATTGCTGGAGGTAGATTTAGGAGGTGCAATAGTAGAAGAACCATCATTGATTTTAATCCCAAACCACTTCATAAGTGTTATTCCTCCCTCTAAGCCTCCAGCCACTGTATGCGCTCCTATCAGTGCCTCTACTGTATCAGCAACACTTTTATCAGTGACTTTGTGAGACTCTTCCAAAGCTGCATAGCCAGGCGGTACCCACGTGAGCCTCTCCTTAAAGCTATCAATGCCACTGACAAAATCATCTGATAGTATTGCGCTAGTGATACCTTTCTTCTTACCGAGGACAAACAGATTAATATTAGCAACTCGTCTTGATCTAGCTTCTGATAGCTTCCCCTCATGGCTGTTTGGTCTTAAGTTGTACAGATAAACTGACGTAACAAGCTTTAGAAACGAATCACCTAACAACTCTAGACGCTCTAGGTTAATCGAATCGTTTGCTCCCCTGGGGGTGAGGGCCTGCAATATTAGACAATTATCAGGCCCCCTGTTTGAATAACGGATCTCTTCGTCAGAGGGCACTTTGGTAATATCAGGTGTCAAATCATTCAAGTATTGTAGCCTGCGTGATGGTAACACTCCATGACCCGAGTCAGCATAACCCCTAACACTAGTATCCGTTAGGAGAAATGTGTCGGAGTTCTCACGACCAATTCCAGTCTCCATTCTTATCCTGGTGGAGAGTTTGTGGGCTATTAGGAGTGACTCCACTCGCCAGAGCATTGCAGGGAGGCACCTGAGGACACGCCAAAAAGAAACAGAGACAGGGAACACGTGAACCAGCTCAGGAAACATTGTGATGTCAGTTTTCTTAACTGCCGGTTCACTCATAAGATACCGTGATGTGAAAAGCTTAAGGAAACTTGTATTGACCCTCCGACAGATTAGAGCAGGCTGGTCCTTATCGATAATCTCATAGTCGTACTTGCTCTTAAAAAACTCTACAAAATTGGCAAACTTTGGATAGTTAAAAGGAGATAGTGGAGTCTTGGACTCATCCATTTCAACCCAAAATATTTCCTGGAGGCCAGGAATGGTGGAATCCCTATACGCAGGTGTAACAAGACAACTATTGAGGGATGAAGGTGTGTATGGTTTTGATGGCTTCCTCTTCTCTCCAGCTTCATAATAGCTAACTATGCTCTTTGCATGAGCAAAATCGAGTTTAATGTCATCTACGGTTTTCCCATCCAAGCTATTTATAGTAACAGGAACAATGATGTAATCTTTAATTGCTTTGTCAAAGTTAGCCTCAAGATTGTCGGGAGTGATGAAGAGTATGTCAGTGAATACATTGTGATGAAACGAGCGATAAATATTCAGTTCCTCATCAGTTAGAGAAGGAATGTGTTGGGTGACTGGTTTTAAAGTCACTGTCAATTTTATCTCAGTCTCTGAGTTGTCTTTCACATACAGAGAATAGGCAGGGATCTATTAATAATAAAAATACAATTATCATTTAAAATCTTTTAATCATAAACTAAATTTTGTTTCATTTTTTGCAAAAGAATATGTATGTGCATGTATATACATCAATACTTACCATCCAATATGGAAGCTGCTTTTTAGTTAGCATAGCAACCCCTTGAGTCTTGGAGTACAGCAAACCCCTCGTTTCTTCTTTGATAACAAAAGCATAAGCAAAGTAACCAGTGGCATTAACTGATGATTCAAAACAACCAGTTAATAGTGGTGAAACCTGCAAGAGGAAAGGAGAGAGAGAAAGAGAGAGAGAGAAATTCATAATGCTTATTGCTTATCTACACATACAAACCTCTTTCTTGTATGAGGAGGATTTCTTATCACTCCCTGCTCCAGTTTTCTCTCCCTTTTTCTCTTCTTTGACATCTTCATCGTCGGAATCAGCTGATGCCTTTGCTTTGAAAAGATCATCAACTTCATCCATTTTATGCAACTTCTCCATAGCATATAATGCAGCTGCTCTTTGCGACTGTTGCTTAGTGCCTAGTGGAGGAGACTAGAGAGAGAGAGAGAGGAAGGTTAAAAACTCTGGTAATTGTCATACTTTAATGATATCTGATCTCAAGGGACAGTTGATTGGCAAAAATAACGAGCAAATATAATTATGATTAGGATCTTCATCCTCCTCTTCAAGAGATAGCTCACTTAATGACAGTGTGCGCCCGCCAGCTTTTGGTATCTTCTTAACTTCAAAATGAGGAGACAGTTTTGTGTACTCATCTTGAGGAAGACGACCACAATACCTACAGTATGTTCAGTAATCTCACAGTAAACTTCAGCATATTTTAGCTAAATAATAACCATATATTTAGCAATATTTAATGTACATGATAATGATAATTACCTGTGGAGGAGAGTTAGACTGTTTCCAAGGCTAACTCTAGCTCCTTCAGTTCCGTTAGGCATGTACGGTGGAATAATGTCGGCCATCTTCTTCTGAATCTCCTCCTCGGAGGGGAGAGCCCTATCAGACTGGCAGAGCTCAATCAGTTCAGTCTCTAGCTGATGATAGCACCTAATCTCTCCCAACTTATTCTTCTCCATGTCACTCAGGAGTAGTACAAATTTAGACGGCTTGTCCCTGGCTCGTCCTTTGGATTGAACATACGAACGAAAGTTCTGTGGAAGATCAAAACGAATCACAAGATTACACCTTGGCACGTCCACCCCCTCCTCAATCACGCTGGTAGCCACCAGGAGATTCACTGTTCCCTTACGAAACTTGCCCAGTACTTGTTCTTGTCTTGAGGACTTCATACGAGCTTCTTTCCTCATGGCATTTCCACTCTGACCAAGGCTATGGCCGACTACAAAATCACACGAAACATGCTTGAGGTCCGGCTGTGTCTTCTTCTTTTCCTGTATTAGCTTGGACAGGCACAAAGCCGTGTGACGTCTCTCTGCAAATATAATACCTCTTAGGGCTCTCTTAGCTTGAGGAGAAGACTTCTGATCTTTCTTCTGCACCTCTTCCTCCTTCTCTTCCTCACCTTTGGCCTCTTCCTTTGTTCCTTTGCTGGGAGGACTGTCACTCATCTCTCCATTAGCTGATACAGTGTCTCTGATCTCATCCAGCAAAGTTTTGACTTTGTTACTGTCCTGTAGTATACCGTACTTTGTCTTAAACTGGCGACAAGAGGCTTCAAATATATATAATTTTTCTAATGCAAGCCAGGCAATGTGTTTCTCCCATTCGTCAATAGTATCAGTATATTCTATAGCTTTACGTAACTCAAAAATAGCCACAGAAACAAAACCAGCAGCACTGGCAGGGCCAAGATCAATTAAAATGTGATGGAGGTCGTCGAGGAGGTTCTTCGCAGTCTCTTCGAGCTTTCCCTTCCTCTCTTGGATTTTGGTCTGTAGGAAGACGAGTGGCGGGTGTATGATCTCTTTAAGAAGAGAGGCAGGCTCATCAAGAGCACTCTCATAGCTAGCTATCTTCTCATCAGGGTTAGTAGCAAATTTGAGGACTTCCTCCATATCGGGGGCAGTCCTGGCCGTGGACATTAGGGTTGCTTCCAAATTCTTCACTCCTTTCTTTAAATCACCGGGCTTAACCTTAAAAAATAAAATAAATAAAATAATAATAATACAAGCTTTAAAATACATACATGTATACAGTGCATCTGTTACTGTAAAACTACATGCATATACTGTTCACATATACAAGTACAAGTACATGCACATTGTATGTCCTAACCTTTTGTCCCAGTAGTGATGCGGAGAGGCCCAGAATACGTGGTCTCTCCTCGGGTGGAGCATCTTTAACCACTTTCATAATTTGAACAAAAGGATCATTCTTTGTAGCATGGTGACACTCATCAAATACAATAAGACAGAGTTGACGAGGCTTGATGAAACCTTTCATGAGTAGATCTAAGAAGATTGTTCGACTGAAGACGAGGACGTTGGCAGCGTTGAAGTGATTGTACCAAGTCTCCTTAGGCCAGCTGTCAATATTACCTTTAGGGTCTCCGACAAACTCAAAGACTTTAAGGCTAGTGTTATCACGTATGTACTCTGCTTGCTGCTTGACAAGAGGAACTAAGAAAAAATAAGCATTATACAAATGGTCTTTTAATGTAAAAATTATTATTTCTTAAACATAAAATTTTTTGTGGAGTTTTAATTTTCTTTTGCAAAAATGGTAACAAGAATTAAAGTATTTACACATACATGTACATTATTTGCACTTTGCAGTATTTTTATTAGCAAAATATAGTCCTTACAATTACCCGCTATATTAAAAGTATTACTAAAATACCTGTATGTGCTAAAAATATAATTCTCTGTCCCTCAGACTCTGTGAACTGTCCTTCAGCAAAGTGAGCCATTTCTCTTATCAGCATTACTGCTACAAACGTCTTCCCTGCTCCAGTCCCGAGGGAGACTATTGTGTTCTCTTTAATTGCATACTCTACCATTTTATCCTGATAAGGGCGGCCCTTACGGAGTTCTTTCTTCTCCATTGGCATCTTCACGGTCTCTCCAGACGCCATCTTGTAGGTTAAATTTTACACGCCCCGCCTTCTTGATAATTTATTTTATTTTCTTTTTTGACACAGGTCACGTTAATTATGGCCACTGCTACTAGCAGCAGCTCTTGCCCTCACTGTGGTGGGTCTGAGATAGAGAAAGACACCGCGAGGGGTGATGCTGTCTGTGTTGGATGTGGTGTCGTCCTGGAAGAGGACATTATCGTGTCAGAGCTAACCTTCCAGGAGCAAAGCAGCGGATCCTTGGCCCTCGTGGGACAGTTCGTATCTACTGAATGTAACTACTGCATGATGCATTCACAAATTTAATGCTATAAATTAAAATATTTTATTTTAGTCTTAAATAGCCAAACCCCTCCCATTTCTTGCATTACATTGCATTGTTCCATTTTTGTCTTCTTAGCTGGCGGTGGTGGTTCGAAAGCTCCTAGTTTGGCTGGTTTCAAGTATTCGCATGGCTTGAATAAAAACTCACGGGAGGCCACACTTCAACAAGGTATGAATTACTTACACTTTAGGACTATCCAGCATAACATTGAATAATGATATTTTGCTATAAAATTAATAATAATAATAATATTTTGCTATAAGATTAATAATGTTATTTTTTGCTATAAAATTAATAATATTTTTTTGCTGTAGCTAAGAGACGCTTGACACACTTGGGGTCTCAGCTGAAGCTGAATCAGCATTGTATTGATATGGCTTTTGGTTTCTTTAAGATGGCGCTCCAGCTCAATCTTACAAGAGGTAGAAAATCAAGTATAATGGATACTGCTTGCCTCTATCTGGTCTGTAGGAGCGAAGGAACCCCACGTATCCTTTACTAATACAAATAGTTCTTTATTGTAGCAGGTGGTGCTAATGCACCCTTTAATGCTCTTAAATTATTATCACGGAATCCATTAATTTATAAAAGTTGTTAGTGTGTTATGATTGTTAGCTTAACTATCATTATAAAGATATGTTACTTGACTTCAGTGATGTACTCCAGGTAAGATGGGGGGGGGATTCACATGTCATTGAATTGGATATCCTCTTGTGTAGATTAACGTCTACTCTTTGGGGAGAGCTTACCTGAGACTTTCAACAGCTCTACACATCAACCCACCAGCATTAGGTAGTGTTTGCCCACGGGATTCGGGCATAGTGCTCAACACCTTGCCAGTATATTTTTGATTTAACAAGACATCATTTACTATAGTACAGCTAGGAGGGAATTTGATGAAATTGATCAATCATTTTGAGAATTTTTCTCAAAAATGGATTTTTTTACAAATTTTTAAAGTTGCTCAAAAATCTGGCCAAAGTCCCTGTACTATAGTACATTACATGAGGGAACTAAGCCCTTAACAAACATCTTTAACAAAATAAACACAACACAGAAATTACTAGGTTTAGAAGTAAGATAATAATAATAGAATAAGTGATAGGAAAAAAATTAATAAGTACAGGGTCTCGTGCCAAATTTTGCCAAAATTGAAAAATTGAGAAATCTCCATTTTTATAATTCATTCTGATGCATATGCATGTTCTTATGTTGTGTAGCAAGTTTGAGCTGAATCTGATTTTTAAAGTTGCTGGAAAATTGGGTCAAAGTCCCTGTACTATAGTACAGGGATTTTGGCCAAACTTTGTCAAAAATGAAAAGTTGAGAACTCTCCATGTTATGATACTGCATGCATTATATCTCCTTTCTCTCTCTCTTTTCTTCTCTTCAGACCCATGCTTATACATCCACAGGTTTGCTCATAAACTTGAATTGGGTGACAAGGTCCATGATGTCTCTATGACTGCCCTGAGGTTAGTTGCCAGAATGAAGCGAGACTGGATTCATCATGGCCGTCGTCCTGCTGGCCTCTGTGGAGCAGGTATACATGTACCTATTCATTTAATTTATTTGTTTGTTTGTTTGTTTGTTTGTTTATTCATTTAGCTTTACTTGTGGCTGCTAGGCTGCATAATTTCAATCGCTCCGTGAAGCAGATCTCGAAAATTGTCAAACTCTCAGAAGCAACCATAAGAAAAAGGTACAGAGAGACTGTGATTGTTCAACATTATTATTATTTTTATTTTTATTACTTACTTACTATTAATATTTTTATTATCTATTATTAGATTGGATGACTTTCAGAACACGCCCTCGAGCTGTCTAACCATAGAAGAATTCCTTAAAATTGACTTAGAGTACGAAAATGATCCTCCATGCTTCCTTGAGGCGAAGAAGAAAGGCAAAGAGAAACAGGTAGAATATATATAGTAGACTTTAAACTGCATTACAATTATTTATTATTTATTTCATATTTCAGGATATACAGTACACTTTATAGAAAACTATATTATTTATAACTTATTATTTTTTTCGCATTTCAGGTTGATAAAGGGGATGGAGGGGATGAAGATGGAGACAAAGAAGATGACGACTCAAGCGATGATGACAGTGGCCTCAAGAGACTGGGTTTTGGTGGTATAGTGGGTATGCAGTCGGTGCAGGATATTATTGCTAAAGCACGTGTGAGTGAGGAAATACTTCAATTGTCTACTGCTGGTCTTACCGACGACCTCTCTGACCTCGTCCACCTAGTGGAGGAGGAAGAAGGGAATAAATCCAGCAACGAAGAAGAAGAATGTGAGAATGATATTGACATTACAATAGATGTACTATGTTGCTGTAGCTATTTCAGCAACTGCAGGGGAAAGTGCAGTAAAAGAGACAGAGGAGCTAGATTTAGAAGGAATTGATGATGAAGAAATAGAACAAGTAGCTTTACAATGATCCCTTCAACTCTCTTGACATTTATTCTTCTGTTTTTTCTAAAGATGCTGCTATCGGAGGAAGAAGTGAAAATAAAGTCGCAATTATGGTTTGCCGAAAATGGAGACTTTCTCAAAGAAATGGAAGGTCCGCAACTTTTGAACTATTTCTCTAAATCTTATATGAATCCCACCATAGCAAGAAAGGAAAGACTAGCAGCAGTAGAAGCTAAAAAGGAAGGAAACAAAGGAAAGGTATTGATTGAAAGCATAGTTATATAAAATAATATTTTTAATTATATTTACCACACTGTATTCTGATGCTGATATTTTGATTTATTCTCTAATGCAATCCTTCGTTCATTATTCTACAGAGGACGGTTCATAGACCAAAAAAAGATCGTACCCATCAGTCTCCTGCTGCCACTGCAGGCGAAGCTATAGAGAGAATGCTAGTGGAGAAGAAACTGTCCTCAAAAATAAACTATGACGTGTTAAGGGACTTGGAAAGAGAGCGAGAGCTGGAGATGAGTAGTGACATGAGTAGCACTGCGACTAGAATATTGAGAGAGACCGATCAGTTTAGGGGGCACGAGAGAGCCACTTCTCTTCTCTCCATCGATACTTCGTCAAGTAGGACAGGGTCGACTAGACTACCATCCCTTGCCAATAGGAAAAGAAACTTACTGACCTCGTCTCTCCCTGGAAGCAAGTGAGATGCTACTAATATCAATGTCCGTGTAATGTTTTGAATTATAGGTTTCAGCGAATGTCAGCAACTATTAAATCGCCTCAAGAAACTGCTCCGGAAAAAGTAGAGGGATGAGGAATTGGGTTATTATTATTTTTAAAAATTATTTGAAAGGATGAAGCATCACTTGAAGATTTACCTGTAATAGAAGAAACAGGACCCATCCAGCCTATTCTAGAAGAGGAGGAGGAAGAGGAAGAGGAGGGAGGATTAGGTGATGGGGATATAGAGGAACTCATTTATGATGGGGACCCATTAGTTAATAGCGACTGTGAAGATAGTAAGCTCCCATTAGCAATAAACTTATTATATTTTTTGTTACAGGTTTTTATGATTAGCTTAGACTATAATACTATCAATCTCTCTCAATGTATAATATTTCATTTTTTATTTATGATTGATTCAAGTTGATTATTATATGCAAAGTTTCCCACAGAGCATGCTAAGTGAGCTGAGCTGACAAAGTTGCACTCTCTTTAATGATGCATGGGCGTCGTCAGAATAACTATGATAGTTAAGACCACGTGATCTCACGTGAGTCATTTTGTTTATCTGCAAACTTTAATAATGGTCTTGATGCTGTTAATGTTTTCATTGGTGCTGCTGCACTTAACTACAGGGCAGTACAATGTGGATGATTCTGGTGGCACTGGACCAAAGTTTGATGGTATTGGTGGATTAAGTGCTGGAGTGAGGAGTCTCTAAACTATGCAGTTTTTTTTAGTTTACTCTTTTCTTAGGCATCCACTGCACTTTTGCCTAGTTACAGTGAAGAGATAGTGTCACAGATTCTTGACTTATTGTTTAAGGTTGCAAAAGCTATTAATTTGTTAATGTTATTTTGTTTTGGCATATTTTGAATTTGCATATTCTTGCATTGTTATTTTAAATAGCCGAATTTTGGTGCTTCTTTGCAAATTTGTAAAGTTGAAATTGGTGGAGATGGACAAAGCACAGGTGCAGTGCAATTTAAACTCGTCTCATTCTATTCCATTCATTTCTCCAGATGGTACAGAGTCATCACACATGCATAGTCAAGATGATGAGAATTATCATCGTGGATATGAATGGTGGCTCATGACTGAAGCTAAAAAAGTAAAAAAATCACTAATTTATATCAAAATGATTTATTGCTATAATCTACAGCGTAATCCTAATGTCAAATTGTATGGGCTCCCTTGGACTTTTCCTGCTTGGGTGAGTCACATGAACTAGTGTTATGAATATCATTATGTCACGTGACACAGGTCGGTAATGGTAGTGGTAGTCCATACAAGTACCCTGAACTGACAGCTGGTTATATCATTAAGTGGATACAGGGAGCTAAGAGTACATATGGACTGGACATTGATTACATTGGAGTAAGTGAGAACATCAATATGACTTACTCTTTGTTGTTTAGGTATGGAATGAGCGTAATTTTGATTCAACGTACATTAAAGTAAAGTTATATTCATTTGGTATATTTATTTCTTTTTTCAGACATTACGTAAATCTCTAGACTCAGCTGGTTTAAATAAAGTTCAAATTGTAGCACCTGATGGATCGTTCAGTTCAATAGCTGATGCTGTACTGAAGGATCCTGATCTTGCAGCTGCAGTTAGCATACTA